>NC_091473.1:212882546-213083142 GCF_036971445.1 Narcine bancroftii
ACAGTTCCTGTCTCCATATGCCTGGGACCAACCACACCGGGAACACCGTGCACAGTTCCTGTATCCATACGCCTGGGACGGACCACTCCGGGAATACCGTGCACAGTTCCTTTCTCTATACCCCTGGCACCGACCACACCGGGAACACCATGCATAGTTCCAATCTCCATATCCCTGGGACAGACCACATCGGGAACAACGTGCAGAGTTCCAGTCTCCATATCCATGAGACCGACCACACCGGGAATACCGTGCATATTTCCTGTCTCCATACCCCTGGGACCGACCACACTGGGATCACCGTGCACATTTCCTGTCTCCACACCCCTAGGAGCGACCACACCGGGAACACAGTTCATAGATCCTGTGTCTATACCCATTGGATTGACCACACCGGTTATACCATGCACAGTTTCTTTCCATAACCATGAGACCGACCACACCGGGAACACCGTGCACAGTTCCTGTCTCCATAACCTTGGTACCGACCACACCGGGGACACGATGCACAGTTACTATCTCCACAACGCTGTTACCGTGCACAATTACTGTGTCTATACCCCTGGATCTGACCACACCGCAAACACCATGCACAGTTTCTGGCTCCACACCCCTGGGACCGACATCAACGGGAGAACCGTGCACAATTCCTGACTCCGTATGCCTGGGACCGACCACACCGGGAACATAGTACACAATCCTGGCTCCATACCCCTAGGACCGATGACATCAGGAACACCGAGCACTTTTGCTGTCTCCATATCCCTGGGACCGACATCAACGGGAGAACCGTGCACAATTCCTGACTCCGTATGCCTGGGACCGACCACACCGGGAACATAGTACACAATCCTGTCTCCATACCCCTAGGACCGATGACATCAGGAACACCGAGCACAGATCCTGTCTCCATAACCCTGGGACCAACCACACCGGGGACACCATGCACAGTTCCTATCTCCACAACACAGTTACCGACCACACCGGGAACACCGTGCACAGTTCCTCTCTCCATATGCCTGGGTCCAACCACACCAGGACCACCGTGCACAATTCCTGTCTCCAAATGCCGGGAATCAACCACACCGGCAACACCGTGCACAGTTCCTGTCTCCACACCCCTGGGAATTACCAGACCGGGAACACTGTGCACAGTTCTTGCCTCCATACCCTGGGACCGACCACACCGCCAACACCGTACACAGTTCCTGTCTCCACACCCCTGGGACTGACCACACCGGGAACAACGTGCACACTTCCTGTCTCCATAACCCTGGGACCGACCACACCGGGGACACCATGCATAATTCCTATCTCCACGACCCTGTTACCGACCACACCGGGAACACCGTGCATATTTCCTGTCTCAATATCCCTGGGACCGACCACACCAGGAACACCATGCACATTTCCTGTCCCCCTACCCCTGGGACCGAACAGACCGTAAACACCGTGCATGGTTCCAGTCTCCATACGCCTTGGACCGACCACACCAGGAATACCGTGCACAGTTCCTGTCTCCATACCCCTGGGACCAACCACACCGGGAACACCATGCACAGTTCCTGCTTCCATATCCCTGGGATTGACCACACCAGAAGCGCCGTTAACAGTTCCTGTCTCCCTACCCCTGGAAACGAATGCACAGGGAACACCGTGCACAGTTCCTGTATCCATTCGCGTGGGACCGACCACACCGGGAATACCATGCACAGTTCCTGTCTCTATACACCTGGCACCGACCTCACCTGGAACTCCATGCACAGTTCCAATCTCCATATCTATGGGACAGACCACACCGGGAACAATGTGCACAGTTCCTGTCTCCATAACCCTGGGACCGACCACACCGGGAACACCGTGCACAGTTCCTGTCTCAATATGCCTGGGACCAACCACACCAGGAACACCATGCACAGTTCCTGTCTCCATATGCCTGGGACCAACCACACCGGGAACACCGTGCACAGTTCCTGTATCCATACGCCTGGGACGGACCACTCCGGGAATACCGTGCACAGTTCCTTTCTCTATACCCCTGGCACCGACCACACCGGGGACACCATGCATAATTCCTGTCTCCATAACCCTGGGACCGACCACACCGGGAACACCGTGCACAGTTCCTGTCTCAATATGCCTGGGACCAACCACACCAGGAACACCATGCACAGTTCCTGTCTCCATATGCCTGGGACCAACCACACCGGGAACACCGTGCACAGTTCCTGTATCCATACGCCTGGGACGGACCACTCCGGGAATACCGTGCACAGTTCCTTTCTCTATACCCCTGGCACCGACCACACCGGGAACACCATGCATAGTTCCAATCTCCATATCCCTGGGACAGACCACATCGGGAACAACGTGCAGAGTTCCAGTCTCCATATCCATGAGACCGACCACACCGGGAATACCGTGCATATTTCCTGTCTCCATACCCCTGGGACCGACCACACTGGGATCACCGTGCACATTTCCTGTCTACACACCCCTGGGAGCGACCACACCGGGAACACAGTTCATAGATCCTGTGTCTATACCCATTGGATTGACCACACCGGTTATACCATGCACAGTTTCTTTCCATAACCATGAGACCGACCACACCGGGAATACCGTGCACAGTTCCTGTCTCTATACCTCTGGCACCGACCAGACGGGAACACCATGCACAGTTCCAATCACGATATCTCTGGGACAGACCACACCGGGAACACCGTGCACAGTTCCTGTATCCACACCCCTGGGACAGACCACGCTGGGAACAACCTGCACAGTTCCTGTCTCCATACCCCTGGGAACGACCACTCCGGGAACACCGTGCACTGTTCCTGTCCATACCCCTGAGACCGAACACACCAGTAACACCGTGCACAGTTCCTGTCTCCATATGTCTGGGACCAAACACACCGTGAACACCGTGCACAGTTCCTGCCTCCACTCCCCTGGGACCGAGCACACTGGAAATACTGTCCACAGTTCCTGTCTCCACTTCCCTGGGAACAACCACACAGGCAACACCGTGTACAGTTCCTGTATCCATACGCCTGGGGCCGACCACACCGGGAATACCGTGCACGGTTCCTGTCTCTATACCCCTGGCACCGACCACACCGGGAACACCATGAACAGTTCCAATCTCCATATCCCTGGGACAGACCACACCGGGAACACCGTGCATATTTCCTGTCTCCATATCCCTGGGACCGACCACACTGGGAACACCGTGCACATTTCCTGTCTCCACATCGATGGGACCAACCACACCAGGAACTCCATGCACAGTTCCTGTCCCCCTACCCCTGGGACCGAACACACCGTGAACACCGTGCATAGTTCCAGTCTCCATACGCCTTGGACCGACCACACTGGGAACACCATGCACAGTTCCTGCTTCCATATCCCTGGGATTGACAACACCAGGAACGCCGTGCTCAGTTCCTGTCTCCCTACCCCTGGAAACGAACGCACAGGGAACACCATGCACAGTTCCTGTCTCCATACGCGTGGGAACGACCACACCGGGAACACCGTGCACAGTTCCTGTCTCCATAACCCTGGTACCGACCACACCGGGGACACGATGCACAGTTACTATCTCCACAACGCTGTTACCGTGCACAATTACTGTGTCTATACCCCTGGGTCTGACCACACCGCAAACACCATGCACAGTTTCTGGCTCCACACCCCTGGGACCGACATCAACGGGAGAACCGTGCACAATTCCTGACTCCGTATGCCTGGGACCGACCACACCGGGAACATAGTACACAATCCTGTCTCCATACCCCTAGGACCGATGACATCAGGAACACCGAGCACAGATCCTGTCTCCATATGCCTGGGACCAACCACACCAGGAACACCATGCACAGTTCCTGTCTCCATATGCCTGGGACCAACCACACCGGGAACACCGTGCACAGTTCCTGTATCCATACGCCTGGGACGGACCACTCCGGGAATACCGTGCACAGTTCCTGTCTCAATAACCCTGGGACCGACCACACCGGGGACACCATGCATAATTCCTATCTCCACGACCCTGTTACCGACCACACCGGGAACACCGTGCATATTTCCTGTCTCAATATCCCTGGGACCGACCACACCAGGAACACCATGCACATTTCCTGTCCCCCTACCCCTGGGACCGAACAGACCGTAAACACCGTGCATGGTTCCAGTCTCCATACGCCTTGGACCGACCACACCAGGAATACCGTGCACAGTTCCTGTCTCCATACCCCTGGGACCAACCACACCGGGAACACCATGCACAGTTCCTGCTTCCATATCCCTGGGATTGACCACACCAGAAGCGCCGTTCACAGTTCCTGTCTCCCTACCCCTGGAAACGAATGCACAGGGAACACCGTGCACAGTTCCTGTATCCATTCGCGTGGGACCGACCACACCGGGAATACCATGCACAGTTCCTGTCTCTATACACCTGGCACCGACCTCACCTGGAACTCCATGCACAGTTCCAATCTCCATATCTATGGGACAGACCACACTGGGAACAATGTGCACAGTTCCTGTCTCCATACCCATGGATCCGACCACACTGGGAACACCGTTCCCAGTTCCTGTCTCCATAACCCTGGGACCGACCACACCGGGAACACCGTGCACAGTTCCTGTCTCAATATGCCTGGGACCAACCACACCAGGAACACCATGCACAGTTCCTGTCTCCATATGCCTGGGACCAACCACACCGGGAACACCGTGCACAGTTCCTGTATCCATACGCCTGGGACGGACCACTCCGGGTATACCGTGCACAGTTCCTTTCTCTATACCCCTGGCACCGACCACACCGGGGACACCATGCATAATTTCTGTCTCCATAACCCTGGGACCGACCACGCCGGGAACACCGTGCACAGTTCCTGTCTCAATATGCCTGGGACCAACCACACCAGGAACACCATGCACAGTTCCTGTCTCCATATGCCTGGGACCAACCACACCGGGAACACCGTGCACAGTTCCTGTATCCATACGCCTGGGACGGACCACTCCGGGAATACCGTGCACAGTTCCTTTCTCTATACCCCTGGCACCGACCACACCGGGAACACCATGCATAGTTCCAATCTCCATATCCCTGGGACAGACCACATCGGGAACAACGTGCAGAGTTCCAGTCTCCATATCCATGAGACCGACCACACCGGGAATACCGTGCATATTTCCTGTCTCCATACCCCTGGGACCGACCACACTGGGATCACCGTGCACATTTCCTGTCTCCACACCCCTAGGAGCGACCACACCGGGAACACAGTTCATAGATCCTGTGTCTATACCCATTGGATTGACCACACCGGTTATACCATGCACAGTTTCTTTCCATAACCATGAGACCGACCACACCGGGAACACCGTGCACAGTTCCTGTCTCCATAACCTTGGTACCGACCACACCGGGGACACGATGCACAGTTACTATCTCCACAACGCTGTTACCGTGCACAATTACTGTGTCTATACCCCTGGATCTGACCACACCGCAAACACCATGCACAGTTTCTGGCTCCACACCCCTGGGACCGACATCAACGGGAGAACCGTGCACAATTCCTGACTCCGTATGCCTGGGACCGACCACACCGGGAACATAGTACACAATCCTGGCTCCATACCCCTAGGACCGATGACATCAGGAACACCGAGCACTTTTGCTGTCTCCATATCCCTGGGACCGACATCAACGGGAGAACCGTGCACAATTCCTGACTCCGTATGCCTGGGACCGACCACACCGGGAACATAGTACACAATCCTGTCTCCATACCCCTAGGACCGATGACATCAGGAACACCGAGCACAGATCCTGTCTCCATAACCCTGGGACCAACCACACCGGGGACACCATGCACAGTTCCTATCTCCACAACACAGTTACCGACCACACCGGGAACACCGTGCACAGTTCCTCTCTCCATATGCCTGGGTCCAACCACACCAGGACCACCGTGCACAATTCCTGTCTCCAAATGCCGGGAATCAACCACACCGGCAACACCGTGCACAGTTCCTGTCTCCACACCCCTGGGAATTACCAGACCGGGAACACTGTGCACAGTTCTTGCCTCCATACCCTGGGACCGACCACACCGCCAACACCGTACACAGTTCCTGTCTCCACACCCCTGGGACTGACCACACCGGGAACAACGTGCACACTTCCTGTCTCCATAACCCTGGGACCGACCACACCGGGGACACCATGCATAATTCCTATCTCCACGACCCTGTTACCGACCACACCGGGAACACCGTGCATATTTCCTGTCTCAATATCCCTGGGACCGACCACACCAGGAACACCATGCACATTTCCTGTCCCCCTACCCCTGGGACCGAACAGACCGTAAACACCGTGCATGGTTCCAGTCTCCATACGCCTTGGACCGACCACACCAGGAATACCGTGCACAGTTCCTGTCTCCATACCCCTGGGACCAACCACACCGGGAACACCATGCACAGTTCCTGCTTCCATATCCCTGGGATTGACCACACCAGAAGCGCCGTTAACAGTTCCTGTCTCCCTACCCCTGGAAACGAATGCACAGGGAACACCGTGCACAGTTCCTGTATCCATTCGCGTGGGACCGACCACACCGGGAATACCATGCACAGTTCCTGTCTCTATACACCTGGCACCGACCTCACCTGGAACTCCATGCACAGTTCCAATCTCCATATCTATGGGACAGACCACACCGGGAACAATGTGCACAGTTCCTGTCTCCATAACCCTGGGACCGACCACACCGGGAACACCGTGCACAGTTCCTGTCTCAATATGCCTGGGACCAACCACACCAGGAACACCATGCACAGTTCCTGTCTCCATATGCCTGGGACCAACCACACCGGGAACACCGTGCACAGTTCCTGTATCCATACGCCTGGGACGGACCACTCCGGGAATACCGTGCACAGTTCCTTTCTCTATACCCCTGGCACCGACCACACCGGGGACACCATGCATAATTCCTGTCTCCATAACCCTGGGACCGACCACACCGGGAACACCGTGCACAGTTCCTGTCTCAATATGCCTGGGACCAACCACACCAGGAACACCATGCACAGTTCCTGTCTCCATATGCCTGGGACCAACCACACCGGGAACACCGTGCACAGTTCCTGTATCCATACGCCTGGGACGGACCACTCCGGGAATACCGTGCACAGTTCCTTTCTCTATACCCCTGGCACCGACCACACCGGGAACACCATGCATAGTTCCAATCTCCATATCCCTGGGACAGACCACATCGGGAACAACGTGCAGAGTTCCAGTCTCCATATCCATGAGACCGACCACACCGGGAATACCGTGCATATTTCCTGTCTCCATACCCCTGGGACCGACCACACTGGGATCACCGTGCACATTTCCTGTCTCCACACCCCTGGGAGCGACCACACCGGGAACACAGTTCATAGATCCTGTGTCTATACCCATTGGATTGACCACACCGGTTATACCATGCACAGTTTCTTTCCATAACCATGAGACCGACCACACCGGGAATACCGTGCACAGTTCCTGTCTCTATACCTCTGGCACCGACCAGACGGGAACACCATGCACAGTTCCAATCACGATATCTCTGGGACAGACCACACCGGGAACACCGTGCACAGTTCCTGTATCCACACCCCTGGGACAGACCACGCTGGGAACAACCTGCACAGTTCCTGTCTCCATACCCCTGGGAACGACCACTCCGGGAACACCGTGCACTGTTCCTGTCCATACCCCTGAGACCGAACACACCAGGAACACCGTGCACAGTTCCTGTCTCCATATGTCTGGGACCAAACACACCGTGAACACCGTGCACAGTTCCTGCCTCCACTCCCCTGGGACCGAGCACACTGGAAATACTGTCCACAGTTCCTGTCTCCACTTCCCTGGGAACAACCACACAGGCAACACCGTGTACAGTTCCTGTATCCATACGCCTGGGGCCGACCACACCGGGAATACCGTGCACGGTTCCTGTCTCTATACCCCTGGCACCGACCACACCGGGAACACCATGAACAGTTCCAATCTCCATATCCCTGGGACAGACCACACCGGGAACACCGTGCATATTTCCTGTCTCCATATCCCTGGGACCGACCACACTGGGAACACCGTGCACATTTCCTGTCTCCACATCGATGGGACCAACCACACCAGGAACTCCATGCACAGTTCCTGTCCCCCTACCCCTGGGACCGAACACACCGTGAACACCGTGCATAGTTCCAGTCTCCATACGCCTTGGACCGACCACACTGGGAACACCATGCACAGTTCCTGCTTCCATATCCCTGGGATTGACCACACCAGGTACGCCGTGCTCAGTTCCTGTCTCCCTACCCCTGGAAACGAACGCACAGGGAACACCATGCACAGTTCCTGTCTCCATACGCGTGGGAACGACCACACCGGGAACACCGTGCACAGTTCCTGTCTCCATAACCCTGGTACCGACCACACCGGGGACACGATGCACAGTTACTATCTCCACAACGCTGTTACCGTGCACAATTACTGTGTCTATACCCCTGGGTCTGACCACACCGCAAACACCATGCACAGTTTCTGGCTCCACACCCCTGGGACCGACATCAACGGGAGAACCGTGCACAATTCCTGACTCCGTATGCCTGGGACCGACCACACCGGGAACATAGTACACAATCCTGTCTCCATACCCCTAGGACCGATGACATCAGGAACACCGAGCACAGATCCTGTCTCCATATGCCTGGGACCAACCACACCAGGAACACCATGCACAGTTCCTGTCTCCATATGCCTGGGACCAACCACACCGGGAACACCGTGCACAGTTCCTGTATCAATACGCCTGGGATGGACCACTCCGGGAATACCGTGCACAGTTCCTTTCTGTATACCCCTGGCACCGACCACACCGGGAACACCATGCATAGTTCCAATCTCCATATCCCTGGGACAGACCACATCGGGAACAACGTGCAGAGTTCCAGTCTCCATATCCATGAGACCGACCACACCGGGAACACCGTGCATATTTCCTGTCTCCATACCCCTGGGACCGACCACACTGGGATCACCGTGCACATTTCCTGTCTCCACACCCCTGGGAGCGACCACACCGGGAACACTGTTCATAGATCCTGTCTCTATACCCATTGGATTGACCACACCGGTTATACCATGCACAGTTTCTTTCCATAACCATGAGACCGACCACACCGGGAATACCGTGCACAGTTCCTGTCTCTATACCTCTGGCACCGACTAGACGGGAACACCATGCACAGTTCCAATCACCATATCTCTGGGACAGACCACACCGGGAGTACCGTGCACAATTCCTGTATCCACACCCCTGGGACAGACCACGCTGGGAACAACCTGCACAGTTCCTGTCTCCATACCCCTGGGAACGACCACTCCGGGAACACCGTGCACTGTTCCTGTCCATACCCCTGAGACCGAACACACCAGGAACACCGTGCACAGTTCCTGTCTCCATATGTCTGGGACCAAACACACCGTGTACACCGTGCACAGTTCCTGCCTCCACTCCCCTCGGACCGAGCACACTGGAAACACTGTCCACAGTTCCTGTCTCCACTTCCCTGGGAACAACCACACAGGCAACACCGTGTACAGTTCCTGTATCCATACGCCTGGGGCCGACCACACCGGGAATACCGTGCACGGTTCCGGTCTCTATACCCCTGGCACCGACCACACCGAGAACACCATGAACAGTTCCAATCTCCATATCCCTGGGACAGAACACACCGGGAACACCGTGCATATTTCCTGTCTCCATATCCCTGGGACCGACCACACTGGGAACACTGTGCACATTTCCTGTCTCCACATCGATGGGACCAACCACACCAGGAACACCATGCACAGTTCCTGTCCCCCTACCCCTGGGACCGAACACACCGTGAACACCGTGCATAGTTCCAGTCTCCATACGCCTTGGACCGACCACACCGGGAACACCATGCACAGTTCCTGCTTCCATATCCCTGGGATTGACCACACCAGGAACGCCGTGCACAGTTCCTGTCTCCCTACCCCTGGAAACGAACGCACAGGGAACACCATGCACAGTTCCTGTCTCCATACGCGTGGGACCGACCACACCGGGAATACAGTGCACAGTTCCTGTCTCCATACCCCTGGCACTGACCACACCGGGAACACCGTGCACAATTCCCGTCTCCATAACCCTGGTACCGACCACACCGGGGACACGATCCACAGTTACTATCTCCACAACGCTGTTACCGTGCACAATTACTGTGTCTATACCCCTGGGTCTGACCACACCGCAAACACCATGCACAGTTTCTGGCTCCACACCCCTGGGACCGACATCAACGGGAGAACCGTGCACAATTCCTGACTCCGTATGCCTGGGACCGACCACACCGGGAACATAGTACACAATCCTTTCTCCATACCCCTAGGACCGATGACATCGGGAACACCGAGCACTTTTGCTGTCTCCATATCCCAGGGACCAACCTCACCGCAAACACCGTGCACAGTTTCTGGCTCCACACCCCTGGGACCGACCACAATGGGAGAACCGTGCACAGTTCCTATCTCCATATCCCTGGAACCGACCACACCGGCAGAACCGTGCACAGTTCCTGTCTCCATATCCCTGGGACCGACCACACCGGGAGAACCGTACACAGTTCCTGGCTCCACACCCCTGGGACCGACCACAATGGGAGAACCGTGCACAGTTCCTGTCTCCATACCCCTGGGACGGACCACACTGCCAACACCGTACACAGTTCCTGTCTATACCCCTGAGTTCGACCACACCGGGAACACCATGCACAGTTCCTGTCTCCACACCTCTGGGACAGACCATACCGGGAACACCGTGCACAGTTCCTGTCTCTTTAACCCTGGGACCGACCACACTGGGGACACGATGCACAGTTACTATCTCCACAACCCTGTTACCGTGCACAATTACTGTGTCTATACCCCTGGGTCTGACCACACCGCAAACACCATGCACAGTTTCTGGCTCCACAACCCTGGGACCGACATCAACGGGAGAACCGTGCACAATTCCTGACACCGTATGTCTGGGACAGACCACACCGGGAACACTGTGCACAGTCCCTGTCTCCATATCCCTGGGACCGACCACACCAGGAACACCGTGCACAGTTCCTGTATTCACATCCCTGGGACAGACCACGCTGGGAACAACCTGCACAGTTCCTGTCTGCATACCCCTGGGAACGACCAACCGGGAACACCGTGCACAGTTCCTCTCTCCATACCCCTGGGACCGACCACAGCAGGAACACCGTGTGCAGTTCCTGTCCATACCCCTGAGACCGACCACACCGGTTACACCGTGCACAGTTCCTGTCTCCATTCGCCTCGTACCGACCAAACTGGGAACACCATGCACAGTTCCAGTCTCCACACCCCTTGGACCGACCCCACTGGGAACACCATGCACAGTTCCTGTCTCCATATCCCTGGGACCGACCACACCCCACACCGGGAACACCGTGCACAGTTCCTGTCTCCATATCCCTGGAACCGAACACACCCCACACCGGGTACACCATTCACTGTTCCTGTCTCCATATCCCTGGGACCGACCACACCGGGAGCACCGTGCTCAGTTCCTCTCTCCATATCCCTGGGACCGACCACACCAGGAGCACCGTGCACAATTCCTTTCTCCATACCCCTGGGACCGACCACACCGAGAACACCGTGCACAGTTCCTGTCTCCATACCGCTGGTACCAACCACACCGGGAACATCGTGCACAGTTCCTGTCTCCATTCCCCTGGGACCAACCACACTGTGGACAGTTTATGGTCTGCGTTAGCTTGGTCCGTTAAGCACTTCAGCAGGTGATGAAAACTGCCCAGCGGATTATCGGCATTCAATTGCCCAGCATTGAGAATATCTATCGGGAACACTGAGCAGGGCAAAAAGCATCATCAAGGACTTTTTAGTCCTTTTACATCCAGTAGGCGCTAGCCTGTCTCAGCTCCCAAACCAGTAGACTCAAAAGAGCTTTTTACCCCGAGGCTGTGACCATGCTGAACCTTGTATCACAGCGCTGAGTGGTATTGCTCTCACATTGTACTGCAGTACTTTTAGAATTGTTTGCTTGCTGAATGCACTTGATTTTATTTGCACAGAGTTATTTGTATGGAGCACTATTTTTTAACTTCTGGTTCATTGGCTTTGTATTTTAGTTGGCACCATGACAAAGTTCTATCTATCTATCCACTTTCCGGTCTGTGCCCACTACTCACCTTGCCCCCAGACCAGTGGCGTTGTGGCTGCATACTTCACCCTGTACCATCCTGTGTCTTCCATGGCAGCCAGGGTGATCGGGTCGATGAAGGTGTGCCGGGCCGAGCCCAGGGAGGTGGTCATGATTGATCCCTGCAGGATTCGGGACTCCCAATGAGAGGAGGGGGTGTTGAGGTGTTGCTAGAGGGGAGACATGATGTTTAAAGGGGAGGAAGGGAGAGGAATTGAAGGGAGAAGGGGGAAGAGAGAGGGAAGACACATGAATGCAGAGAGAGAGAGAGATGAATAGAGAGGCAGTGAAGAGAGGGGGAAGAGGGGAGAAATAGCAGGAAGAGGGGAGAAATAGCGGTAAGAGAGGAGGGAATAAGGGGGAAAGGGGAGAGCAGAGGGACAGCGAGAGAGGGATCAGAAATAGGTGGGGGAGAGAAAGGGACCAGAGAGAAAGAGACCAGTCTCACCCAGTTCTCCAATGGCCCCCCCAGCCTTGGGGACTTGCTTTGGAAATGAAGCTGCATTTGAGTAATGACAGATGGGGTGAAAATTCTCACTGTCCCATGGTCTGTGTTGGTCACCAAACTCCGCTGGGCGCAGTGCTGCTCCCCTGCAAGCACAGTGAGAGCAGGAGGCAGCACAGTTAGAAAAACTCTCCATCCCTTCTCCTGTCCATACACACCACCCTGTCTCTGTAACCCCCTCCGGTCTCCTACACCCCTCCCTGTCTCTGTAACACCCTCCAGTTCCCTACACCCCATCTGTCCCTGTAACCCTCTTTGGTTCCCTACACCCTGTCTGTCCCTGTAACCCCCTTTGGTTCCCCACACCTCTCCCTGTCTCTGTAACCCCCTCTGGTTCCCCACACCTCACCCTGTCTCGGTAACCTCCTCTGGTTCCCCACACCCCTTCCTGTCTCTGTAACACCCTCTGGTCCCTTACACCCCTCCCTGCCTCTGTAACCCCCTCTGGTCCCTTACACCCCTCCCTGCCTCTGTAACCCCCTCTGGTCCCCTGCACCCCTCCCTGTCTCTGTAACCCCCTCTGGTGCCCTACACCCCTCCCTGTCCCTGTAATCCACCCCCTGCGATTCCCCTACACCTCTCCCTGTCCCTGTAACCCCCTTGTGGTTCCCCTACCACTGTCTCTTTTTTTAATTTTTTTTTATTTTTCACACTATAAACCACATTGATCAAGATACATACATTTTCCTTTTCATATACAGTGTCGTTTTCTCCACCCCACCCCCCCCCCCGTCTTCCCCTCCCACCCTCCCTACCTCCCTTCCCATTCATTTAAAGTTCAGAATCTAAGATGCATTAAACCCGTCAAACAATGTTGTCACTCAATAAAAATAAACAAGAAATTCCACTGAGTCAGTTCTTTTCATTCTCTTCTCCTTCTGTCATTTTAGGTGGTAGATGTCCCCGGCCCCCTACCACTGTCTCCATAGCCCCCTCCTGTTCCTCACCCCTCTGTCTCTGTTACTCTCTTCAGTTCCCCACACCCTTCCTGTCCCTGTAACCCCCTCTGATCCACACACCACTCCCTGTCTCTGTAACCCTCTCCAATCCCCACATCACTCCCTATCTCTGTAAGCCATTCTAATTCCCATAGCCCTCCTGTCTCAGGAGCTTGATCTGGTTTTAAGTTCCACCTACAGGAATTTCCGGAACATTCTCTCCAGCTGCTGAACAGGCCCTTGGAGAATCCCAGAATGTGGAGCAGTTCATGGATGGTTGTCTGAAACAGAGATCCAAGTCAAGTTTATTGTCATCTGATTGTACAAGTACAACCAAACAAAACAGCTGGTCCTCGGTGCAAAACACGCAGACACACAACCAGACATAACACACATACAGACAAACAATACATATACAGGTCAAGTATTCATCTGTACAATGAATAAATAAATATTGTTTCATGAATATGAGAGTCTCGGATGGTCAGTGTGAGCAGTTCCTTTGGTCGTTCATCGTTCTCGCTACCCATGGGAAGAAGCCTGGCTCTGATCCTCCTGTATCTCTTTCCTGCTGGAAGCAGCTGGAAGGTACTGTGTGCAGGGTGGAAGGGGTCCTCAATGATTATGCACGCCCCCTTCAGACAACAACCCCAGTAGATCATGTCGATGAGGTGGGGGGTGGGGAGACCCAGTGATCCTCTCTGCCACTCTTATGGTCCTTTGGATTGACTTCTGATCCATTTCTCTGCAGATACCAGGCTATGATGCAGCCGGCCATAGGGCTCCTGCAGAAGGATAACTTCATGGTGGCCTCGTCTTCTTCAGTCCTCTCAGGAAGTGCAGTCACTGTTGCACCTTCCTGACAAGTCGGGAGATGTTGAGTGTCCACAATAAGGAACTTGGTGCTCTCCACTCTCTCCACTACAGAGTTGTTGATGTGTAGTGAAGGGTGATCATTCCTGATTCACAATCATCTCCTTCAACTTGTCCACTTTGAGACTCAGGTTGCTACTCTCGCACCATATCGCAAGATGTCAAGCGAGTTGTCAGAGAGGGGAGAGGATAGAGAGGGGTATCAGAAGGGGCAACTCCCACTTTGCAGGGTCAGAGGGATGCGCCTTTGAGAGGCAGTCTGAAGGATGTGGGTCTGGCAGAAACTAATGTAATGGAACCCATGATTGGACGTCCAAACTGGTCCCGCTTACAGGAGCGAGGAAGGGATCGGAGAGCGAGGGTCAAAGAGCGAGTGGTTAGAGAAGGGGGGTGGTCAGAGACAGGAGGGTCAGAGAGGGTGGTGGGTCAGAAAAGGTAGGGGGGGGTTAGAGAGAGTGAAGCCATCACAGAGGGCTGGGCTAACAGGGGGTTTGGCTGGAGAGGTGGGGAGGGGGGCAGAGAGAGAGGGGAGGTCAGAGGGTGCAACCCCTGAGATTTCAATTTCAGATTTACTGTCAGAGTACACACAATATTGGTACATCACATACAACCCTGAGATTTTTTTTCATGCGGGTGAGGCAGAATTGCCACTTATTGATAGTGCAAAAAAACTGTACACAATCTCGCAGAGCCGAGTAAAAGTGCGCAACCGCGCATGCGCGACCGATGCGCATGAAAAAAAAACACACTGACGGGAGGGGGGGGAACAGCTGCAGAGTCGATCTCCACAGCTGAGAGAGACACCTGCAGCACAGCAGCAGGTGCAGAACACAGACAATAACAACAACAAGAAAGAAGAGGGTAAAAAGAAAACAAGGAAACAACAGATGGTCAACCCAGAGGAAGAAGAAGAAGAAGAACAGAAAGAAGTGGAAGAAGAAGAGAAAAGCAAGAAAATGGATGTAACTTTTATTTTTAAATATATGGAATCAGTGAAAGAATGGCAATTACAAGAATTTGATGAGATAAAAAGAAGAATTAAGAATGCAGAAGAAAGAATGAATAAAATGGAAGTGGCCATATCAGAATTGGCAAAAAGAGTGGAAAATATGGAAAAACGAGAAACATTTGTAGATATGGAAGTAAAAGACTTAAAAGAGAAATTAGAAGAATCTAATAAAAAAGCTAAAGAGGTACAGGAGCTGTTAGCTCAGAAGATAGATATAAAAGAAAACTATAATAGAAGAAATAATATAAAGATAGTGGGCCTTAAGGAAGATGAAGAAGGCAAGAATATGAGGGAATTTATAAAAGATTGGATCCCCAGGGTCCTGGGAAGACCAGAATTACAGGAAGAAATGGAAATAGAGAGGGCACATAGAACTTTAGCCCCGAAACCACAACTGCAGCAAAAACCAAGATCCATTTTAGTAAAATTCTTAAGATATACAACAAGAGAAAATATATTGGAGAAAGCAATGAAGAAAGTAAGAGAGGACAAAAAGCCACTGGAATATAAAGGTCAAAAAATTTTTTTCTATCCAGACATAAGTTTTGAACTCCTGAAAAAGAGGAAGGAATTCAATACAGCGAAAACGATCTTATGGAAAAAAGGATATAAATTTATGTTAAGGTACCCAGCGGTACTTAAAATAATTATTCCAGGGCAACAAAACAGACTATTCTCGGATCCAGAGGAAGCAAGGAAATTTGCAGAACAACTACAAAACAAGCAGAGAGATGAACACATGTAATAAGAGTAAAAATGACCACGATCTATATGTATGTGTGTAAAGGGGTATATATGTGTATATATATAGTGTGCATACATGAATGTATCCGTATTTAGAGGAAAATATATAGAGTAAAGACAAGAATTAATAAGGGAGGGAAATGGAATAGAGGGAATAAGGAGGGAATTAAAAGAGTGACCTTTGTTACATATGAAAATTGAAATCTTTTCTGGGGGGGCTGGGTGGGGAGGAGTTATGGTCACTGCAAAATCAGCTGACGTTTGTAAGTGAATTCGCAAATCCAAATGGAGAGGGGCGATGTGGTTGTCAGACAAGAGATAAAGGACAACTCAGGAGGGGGAGCGGAGAATGGGGTTAAAGAAGTTTTAAATAGGGGAATAGGGAAAATGTTTGATGTTTTAGAAATGTTGTCTTATAAAGTGTTCAAAACAAAAAAGCAGAAATGGATAAGAAGGAAAGGTGATGATGGAGAAACGGAAAGGGAAGATAAACAAAGTATAAAATGGCTACGCTGAACTATATGACTTTAAATATTAACGGAATACATAACCAAATTAAAAGGAAGAAACTGCTAAATTTACTGAAAAAAGAAAAAATTGATATAGCATTTGTGCAAGAAACACATTTAACTGAATTGGAGCACAAGAAATTAAAGAGTGATTGGGTAGGACACGTAACAGCAGCGTCGTATAATTCAAAAGCAAGAGGAGTAGCTATATTAATTAGTAAAAATGTGCCAATTAAAATAGAAGAGGGAATAATAGATCCAGCAGGGAGATATGTAATGATAAAATGTCAGATATATTCGGAGTTTTGGAATCTACTCAATGTATATTCACCTAACGAAGAAGATCAAAAGTTTATGCAAGATATTTTTTTAAAGATAGCAGATACGCAAGGGAACATATTAATAGGAGGGGATTTCAACCTGAATTTGGATTCAAATATGGACAAAACTGGGAAAAAAATTAACAGAAAGAACAAAGTAACCAAATTTATAATTAAATCGATGGAAGAAATGCAACTTTTGGATATATGGAGGAAACAACACCCAAAGGAAAAGGAATATTCATATTACTCAGCTAGACATAAAACATACTCAAGAATAGACCTATTTTTGTTATCAGCTCGTATGCAAGATAGAGTAAGAAAAACAGAATCTTTGGCTTGGCTTCGCGGACGAAGATTTATGGAGGGGGTAAAAGTCCACGTCAGCTGCAGGCTCGTTTGTGGCTGACAAGTCCGATGCGGGACAGGCTGACACGGTTGCAGCGGCTGCAGGGGAAAACTGGTTGGTTGGGGTTGCGTGTTGGGTTTTTCCTCCTTTGCCTTTTGTCAGTGAGGTGGGCTCTGCGGTCTTCTTCAAAGGAGGTTGCTGCCCGCCAAACTGTGAGGCGCCAAGATGCACGGTTTGAGGCGATATCAGTCCACTGGCGGTGGTCAATGTGGCAGGCACCAAGAGATTTCTTTAGGCAGTCCTTGTACCTTTTCTTTGGTGCAACTCTGTCACGGTGGCCAGTGGAGAGCTCGCCATATAACACGATCTTGGGAAGGCGATGGTCCTCCAGTCTGGAGACGTGACCCACCCAGCGCAGCTGGATCTTCAGCAGCGTGGACTCGATGCTGTCGACCTCTGCCATCTCGAGTACTTCGACGTTAGGGATGAAAGCGCTCCAATGGATGTTGAGGATGGAGCGGAGACAACGCTGGTGGAAGCGTTCAGGAGCCGTAGGTGATGCCGGTAGAGGACCCATGATTCGGAGCCGAACAGGAGTGTGGGTATGACAACGGCTCTGTATACGCTTATCTTTGTGAGGTTTTTCAGTTGGTTGTTTTTCCAGACTCTTTTGTGTAGTCTTCCAAAGGCGCTATTTGCCTTGGCGAGTCTGTTGTCTATCTCGTTGTCGATCCTTGCGTCTGATGAAATGGTGCAGCCGAGATAGGTAAACTGGTTGACCGTTTTGAGTTTTGTGTGCCCGATGGAGATGTGGGGGGGGCTGGTAGTCATGGTGGGGAGCTGGCTGATGGAGGACCTCAGTTTTCTTCAGGCTGGCTTCCAGGCCAAACATTTTGGCAGTTTCCGCAAAGCAGGACGTCAAGCGGTGAAGAGCTGGCTCTGAATGGGCAACTAAAGCGGCATCGTCTGCAAAGAGTAGAATACTATCGGACCATTCACCCTTAATATTGACAGTAAAGCTAGAGGACATCCCTCCAAGAATGTATAGATGGAGATTAAACCCCATGTTACTTAAAAGGCAGGATTTTAGAGAATTTATTGAAAAACAAATTAAAATGTATTTTGAAATAAATACGGAATCAGTGAAAGATAAGTTTATACTATGGGATGCAATGAAAGCATTCATTAGAGGGCAAATAATAAGTTATGTAACCAAGATGAAGAAGGACTATAATCAGGAAACAGAGCAGTTGGAAAGGGAAATAGTAAATATAGAAAAAAAATTAGCAATGAAGAAAGATACAACTAAAAGAAGAGAATTGGCGGATAAAAAAATAAAATATGAAACACTACAAACATATACGGTAGAGAAGAATATAATGAAAACAAAACAGAAATATTATGAACTGGGGGAAAAAACGCACAAAATCCTAGCATGGCAGCTTAAGACAGAACAAGCTAAGAAAATGTTATTGGCATCAAGGAAAAAAGACAAACAAATTTCATATAATCCAAAAGAAATTAAGGAAAACTTTAGAGAATTCTATGAACAATTATACCGAACTGAAAACGAAGGGAAAGAAGGGAAAATAGATGAATTTCTGACTAAAATTGAACTACCAAAACTACAAATAGAGGAACAAAATAAATTAACAGAACCATTTGGAATAGTAGAAATACAAGAGATAATAAAAAAATTACCAAATAATAAGACACCAGGAGAGGATGGATTCCTAATAGAATTCTACAAAACATTTAAAGACTTATTAATTCCGCCCCTCCTGGATGTAATCAACCAGATTGATGAAACACAAAGCTTACCAGATTCATGTAAAACAGCAATAATTACAGTAATACTAAAACAAGGGAAAGATCCATTCTCACCAGCGTCATATAGACCAATATCTTTACTAAACACAGATTATAAGATAATAGCTAAACTATTAGCAAACAGATTAGCAAAGCATGTACCAAAAATGGTAAATTTAGACCAAACCGGATTTATCAAAAAAAGACGCACAACAGACAATATTTGTAAATTTATTAACTTAATTCATGCAGTAGAAGGAAATAAAGCACCTGCAGTAGCAGTTTCTTTAGACGCAGAGAAGGCCTTTGACAGAGTAGAATGGAATTATTTGTTCAAAGTATTGCAAAAATTCAGTTTACCAGAGAAGTATATTAATTGCATTAAAGCTTTATATAAGGGACCGTTAGCGAAAGTGACAGTAAATGGACATGTATCAAAGCAATTTAACTTAAGCAGGTCAACGCGGCAGGGATGCCCACTATCACCTTTATTGTTTGCGTTAGCTATAGAAACACTAGCAGAATTGATAAGAATAGATAATAATATAAAAGGAATTAAAATAAAAGACAAGGAATATAAAATCAGTCTATTTGCGGATGATGTTATAGTGTACTTAACAGAACCAGAACTATCAATAAAAGAATTATATAAGAAATTGAAGGAATATGGAGAAGTGTCGGGTTACAAGATAAACGTAAATAAAAGTGAAGCAATGCCTATGAATAATGCGGATTTCTCAAAATTTAAGAAGGAATCTCCATTTAGATGGCAAATGCAGGCACTAAGATACCTAGGTGTACAAATAAACAAAAATCTCGGCCAACTATATAAACTCAATTATTATTCACTAATGAAAAAATTACAGGACGATTTAGAGAATTGGAAAGATTTACCACTAACACTAATAGGAAGGATAAAGTGTATTAAAATGAACATTTTTCCAAGGATATTATACTTATTTCAGGCATTGCCAATACAACTGACAGAAAAATTCTTCAAAGAGTTAAAGAAAATAATAAGGAAATTTTTATGGAGAGGGGGGAAACCGAGGATAGCACTAGATAAATTAACAGAATGGTATAAACAAGGAGGCTTACAATTGCCAAACTTTAAAAATTATTATAGAGCCGCACAATTAAGATACCTATCAGATTTTTATCAAACAAGGGAAAAACCAGACTGGACGAGATTATAATTAGATAAAATAGGGGAAAAGATACCTGAACACATATTATATAAATGGGATGAAAAATTGGTACAACATAGAAGTTCTCCAGTATTACATCATCTACTCGGAAGAAGGTTCATGTAGAAAGAAATAAAACAAATTATCAATTACCAAAACTAATATTGATGCAAAATCAGTTACTCCCTTTTACAATAGATAACCTTTCCTTTAGAGAATGGGAAAAAAAAGGGATTAAAAGAATAGAAAATTGTTTTTCAGGAAGTAGTTTCTTATCCTTTGAACAAATGAGAGATAAGTACAATATAACTGGAGATACAGCGCTGGCATATTACCAATTGAGATCCTACTTGAAGGATAAATTAGGAAGCAGTTTGAGTTTGCCAGAGGGAAGTAACCTTGAATATGTGATCACAGATACAATGTTAATCAAAAGATTTATAACAAATATGTATATTAAACTGCAAGAAAAGGAGAATGAGGAAACAAATGGTAAAACTAAACAAAAATGGGAACAAGATTTAAATATAAAGATAAAAAAGGAAACATGGGAGAAATTATGTTCTGGAACGATGAGAAATACAATAAATACGAGGCTACGTATGATACAATATAACTGGTTATACAGACTATACATTACACCTCAAAAGTTAAATAAATGGGACCCAACAGTATCTGATAGGTGTTTTCGATGTAAAAAAGAAATGGGAACAACAATTCATGCAATCTGGACATGTGAGAAAGTAGAAAAATTTTGGGAAGATCTCAATCAGATATTAAATAAAATAACAGAAAACAATATACCAAAGAATCCAGAGATCTTTCTCCTAAGTAACATAAAAAACAAAGAATTTGGAATTGATTTGGAGGATGCACAAAAAAGATTTGTTATGATGGCTCTAGCCGTAGCAAAAAAATGTATTATGTCAACCTGGAAATTGGAAGATAATCTGAAAATACAACAATGGTATATAGAAATGAATAAATGTATTCCATTAGAAAAAATTACATATAGTTTAAGAAATAATATTGAAATATTCGAACAAATATGGGAGCCTTACATTAAATACAATAGCGAAAACCTACCGGGGACAATCATTACCTAAGCTGATGGAAGGAGAAGGAAAGAAAAGAATGGACTCAGTAGACTTTCTGGTGTATTTTTGTTGAATGATAACATTGTCTGACTGGTTTAATGTAACCTAGATTGTATACCTTAAATGGATGGGAGGGGGGTGGTGGGGGGGTGGATTGGGAGGAGGGAGGTGGGGGGAGAAAATGTCACTGTATATGTGTGAAAAGGAAAAATTGTGTATCATGGCTAATGTGATTTATGGTGTGAAAAATAAAAAATTTCAAAAGAAAAAGAGGCCCGCCGAGGAGAGAGAGGCCCACTCCCACAGGTCAGTGGAAGTCCCGGGCTCGGGACTACAAAAATGGCTCGCAGAGCCGAGTAAAAGTGCGCAACCGCGCATGCGCGACCGATGCGCATGAAAAAAAAAACACACTGACGGGAGGGGGGGAACAGCTGCAGAGTCGATCTCCACAGCTGAGAGAGACACCTGCAGCACAGCAGCAGGTGCAGAACACAGAAAATAACAACAACAAGAAAGAAGAGGGTAAAAAGAAAACAAGGAAACAACAGATGGTCAACCCAGAGGAAGAAGAAGAAGAAGAAAAGAAAGAAGTGGAAGAAGAAGAGAAAAGCAAAAAAATGGATGTATCTTTTTTTTAAAAATATATGGAATCAGTGAAAGAATGGCAATTACAAGAATTTGATGAGATAAAAAGAAGAATTAAGAATGCAGAAGAAAGAATGAATAAAATGGAAGTGGCCATATCAGAATTGGCAAAAAGAGTGGAAAATATGGAAAAACGAGAAACATTTGTAGATATGGAAGTAAAAGACTTAAAAGAGAAATTAGAAGAATCTAATAAAAAAGCTAAAGAGGCACAGGAGCTGTTAGCTCAGAAGATAGATATAATAGAAAACTATAATAGAAGAAATAATATAAAGATAGTGGGCCTTAAGGAAGATGAAGAAGGCAAGAATATGAGGGAATTTATAAAAGATTGGATCCCCAGGGTCCTGGGAAGACCAGAATTACAGGAAGAAATGGAAATAGAGAGGGCACATAGAACTTTAGCCCCGAAACCACAACTGCAGCAAAAACCAAGATCCATTTTAGTAAAATTCTTAAGATATACAACAAGAGAAAATATATTGGAGAAAGCAATGAAGAAAGTAAGAGAGGACAAAAAGCCACTGGAATATAAAGGTCAAAAAATTTTTTTCTATCCAGACATAAGTTTTGAACTCCTGAAAAAGAGGAAGGAATTCAATACAGCGAAAACGATCTTATGGAAAAAAGGATATAAATTTATGTTAAGGTACCCAGCGGTACTTAAAATAATTATTCCAGGGCAACAAAACAGACTATTCTCGGATCCAGAGGAAGCAAGGAAATTTGCAGAACTACAAAACAAGCAGAGAGATGAAGACATGTAATAAGAGTAAAAATGACCACGATCTATATGTATGTGTGTAAAGGGGTATATGTGTGTATATATTCAGAGCCAGCTCTTCAGCGCTTGACGTCCTGCTTTGCGGAAACTGCCAAAATGTTTGGCCTGGAAGTCAGCCTGAAGAAAACTGAGGTCCTCCATCAGCCAGCTCCCCACCATGACTACCAGCCCCCCCACATCTCCATCCGGCACACAAAACTCAAAACGGTCAACCAGTTTACCTATCTCGGCTGCACCATTTCATCAGATGCAAGGATCGACAATGAGATAGACAACAGACTCGCCAAGGCAAATAGCGCCTTTGGAAGACTACACAAAAGAGTCTGGAAAAACAACCAACTGAAAAACCTCACAAAGATAAGCGTATACAGAGCCGTTGTCATACCCACACTCCTGTTCGGCTCCGAATCATGGGTCCTCTACCGGCACCACCTACGGCTCCTAGAACGCTTCCACCAGCGTTGTCTCCGCTCCATCCTCAACATCCATTGGAGCGCTCACACCCCTAACGTCGAGGTACTCGAGATGGCAGAGGTCGACAGCATCGAGTCCACGCTGCTGAAGATCCAGCTGCGCTGGATGGGTCACGTCTCCAGAATGGAGGACCATCGCCTTCCCAAGATCGTATTATATGGCGAGCTCTCCACTGGCCACCGTGACAGAGGTGCACCAAAGAAAAGGTACAAGGACTGCCTAAAGAAATCTCTTGGTGCCTGCCACATTGACCACCGCCAGTGGGCTGATAACGCCTCAAACCGTGCATCTTGGCGCCTCACAGTTTGGCGGGCAGCAGCCTCCTTTGAAGAAGACCGCAGAGCCCACCTCACTGACAAAAGGCAAAGGAGGAAAAACCCAACACCCAACCCCAACCAACCAATTTTCCCTTGCAACCGCTGCAATCGTGTCTGCCTGTCCCGCATCGGACTGGTCAGCCACAAACGAGCCTGCAGCTGACGTGGACTTTTTACCCCCTCCATAAATCTTCGTCCGCGAAGCCAAGACAAAGAGGAAGATATAGTGTGTATACATGAATGTATCCGTATTTAGAGGAAAATATAGAGAGTATAGACAAGAATTAATAAGCGAGAGAAATGGAATAGAGGGAATAAGGAGGGAATTAAAAGAGTGACCTTTGTTACATATGAAAATTGAAATCTTTTCTGGGGGGGGCTGGGTGGGGAGGAGTTATGGTCACTGCAAAATCAGCTGACGTTTGCAAGTGAATTCGCAAATCCAAATGGAGAGGGGAGATGTGGTTGTCCGACAAGGGATAAAGGACAACTGAGGAGTCACGTGATGGAGTAGTGGCCGGACGGTGAACTCCAGCCCTCTCCAGAAAAGTCGGGAAAAACAAGAGAAAACACAAAGGCACAGAAATAAAAGTTACAGAAAAGTGAGTATAAAGGTGGAAAGAATATGGCGACAAAAAAAGAAAAGTCGAAAGCAACGGTAAGAAGAGAGGAAGAGAAGACAAAGGAGGAAAAAGGTGAAGGCCTTACCTGTCCGAAGAGGCCCGCTGCGGAGAGAGAAACCCGCTCCCTCAGGTCGGTAAATAATGGACTACAAAAATGGCTCGCAGAGCCGAGCAAAAGTGCGCAACCGCGCATGCGCGAAGTTTCGCGCATGCGCGATGCGAATGAAAAAAAACACACCGACGGGAGGGGGGACCAGCTGGGGAGTCGATCTCCACAGCCGGCAACGACAGCTGCAGAACACCTGCAGCAAGAAGAGACCACAGAAGACAATAGAAACAAGATAGAAGAGGAGGAAAGGGCAACAAAGAAACAACAGATGGTCAACCCAGAGGAAGAAGAAGAGGAAGAGTATGGTGAAATAGAAGAAGAAAAGATAGGCAAGGTAAAGGATATACTTGCTCTTATTAAAGGATACATGGAGTCATTTAAAGAATGGCAAACACAGGAATTTAAGGATTTAAGAAAAAGAATAAACAACACAGAAGAGAAAATAATTAAAATGGAGATGACCTTAACAGAAATGGGAAAAAAAATGGACAAGATGGAAGAGCGGGCAGTAGCAGCAGAAATGGAGGTAGAAGACTTAAAAAAGAAATTGGAGGAATCTAATAAAAAAACTAAAGAGACACAAGAACTACTAGCTCAAAAAATAGATACAATGGAAAACCATAACAGAAGAAATAACATAAAGATAGTGGGCCTTAAGGAAGATGAAGAAGGCAAGAATATGAGGGAGTTTATAAAAGAGTGGATCCCTAAGACCCTAGGATGTCCAGAACTACAGCATGAAATGGAAATAGAAAGGGCACATAGAGTATTGGCCTCTAAACCACAACCACAACAAAAACCAAGATCTATTGTAGTAAAATTCCTAAGATATACTACAAGAGAAAAGGTACTGGAGAAGACAATGGAAAAAGTAAGAGAGGGCAACAAACCACTGGAGTATAAAGGGCAAAAAATCTTCATTTATCCAGATATAAGTTTTGAACTCGTAAAGAAGAGAAAAGAGTTCAATACAGCAAAGGCGATTTTATGGAAGAAAGGGTATAAATTTATACTAAAGCATCCAGCGGTATTGAAAATATTTATTCCAGGACAACAAAACAGACTATTCTCGGATCCAGAAGAAGCACGAAAATTTGCAGAACAATTACAAAAATAGACTGAGGGAGGAAGACGGGTAATGAGAGTTAAAATGATCACGACTGATATGTATGTGGGTAAAGACAAAAATAGACTGAGGGATGAAGACGGGTAATGAGAGTAAAAATGATCACGATTGATATGTATGCGGGTAAAGAGGTATAAGAGTGAAAAGAGACAATGAGCATACATGAATGTATCTGTACTTAGAGGAAAATATAGATAGTATAGACAAGAATTAATAAGGGAAGGTAATGGAATAGAGAGAATAAGGAGGGAATTAAAAAAGTGACCTTTGTGACATATGAAAAGTGAAATCTTTTCTGGGGGAGGCAGGGTGGGGGGAAATAGCGGTCACTGCAAAATCAGTTGACGTTTGCGAGTGGATTCGCAAATCCAAATGGAGAGGGGAGATGTGGTTGTCCGACAAGGGATAAAGGACAACTCAGGAGGTGAAGGGGAGACTGGGGATAAATAAGATAGAAATAGGAGAATAAGGAAAATGTTAGATGTTGTAGGAATGTTGTCTTATAAAGAGTTGAAAATAAGAAAACAGAAATGGAAAAGGAGGAAAGGTAATGATGGAAAAACGGAAAGAGAAGATAAACAAAATATAAAAGGGCTACGCTGAACTATATGTCTTTAAATATTAATGGAATACATAACCAAATTAAAAGGAAGAAACTACCAAATTTAAATGAATAAATGTATTCCATTAGAAAAAGTAACATATTGGTTAAGAAATAATATTGAAATATTCGAACAAGTATAGGAGCCTTACATTAAATACAATAGCGAAAACCTACCGGGGACAAACATTACCTAAGTTGATGGAAGGAGAAGGAAAGAAAAGAATGGACTCAGTAGAATTTCTGGTGTAATTTTGTTGAATGATAACATTGTCTGACTGGCTTAATGCAACCTAGATTGTATACCTAAAATGGATGAGGGGGGGGGGGGTGGGGGGGTGGTTTGGGAGGAAAGGGGGGGGAGAAAAAGTCACTGTATATGTGTGAAAAAGAAATAGTGTATATCATGGCTAATGTGATTTATGGTGTGAAAAATAAAAAAATTTAAAAAAAAAAAGGGATAAAGGACAACTCAGGAGGGGGAGGGGAGAATGGGGTTAAAGAAGTTTTAAATAGGGGAATAGGGAAAATGTTTGATGTTTTAGAAATGTTGTCTTATAAAGTGTTCAAAACAAGAAAGCAGAAATGGATAAGAAGGAAAGGTGATGATGGAGAAACGGAAAGGGAAGATAAACAAAGTATAAAATGGCTACGCTGAACTATATGACTTTAAATATTAACGGAATACATAACCAAATTAAAAGGAAGAAACTGCTAAATTTACTGAAAAAGAAAAAATTGATATAGCATTTGTGCAAGAAACACATTTAACTGAATTGGAGCACAAGAAATTAAAGAGAGATTGGGTAGGACACGTAACAGCAGCGTCGTATAAATCAAAAGCAAGAGGAGTAGCTATATTAATTAGTAAAAATGTGCCAATTAAAATAGAAGAGGAAATAATAGATCCAGCAGGGAGATATGTAATGATAAAATGTCAGATATATTCGGAGTTTTGGAATCTACTCAATGTATATTCACCTAACGAAGAAGATCAAAAGTTTATGCAAGATATTTTTTTGAAGATAGCAGATACGCAAGGGTACATATTAATAGGAGGGGATTTCAACCTGAATTTGGATTCAAATATGGACAAAACTGGGAAAAAAATTAACAGAAAGAACAAAGTAACCAAATTTATAATTAAATCGATGGAAGAAAAGCAACTTTTGGATATATGGATGAAACAATACCCAAAGGAAAAGGAATATTCATATTACTCGGCTAGACATAAAACATACTCAAGAATAGACCTATTTTTGTTATCAGCTCGTATGCAAGATAGAGTAAGAAAAACAGAATATAAAGCTAGAATATTATCGGACCATTCACCCTTAATATTGACAATAAAGTTAGAGGACATCCCTCCAAGGATGTATAGATGGAGATTAAATTCCATGTTACTCCAAAGGCAGGATTTTAGAGAATTCATTGAACGACAAATTAAAATGTATTTTGAAATAAACACGGAATCAGTTAAAGATAAGTTTATACTATGGGATGCAATGAAAGCGTTCATTAGAGGGCAAATAATAAGTTATGTAACCAAGATGAAGAAGGACTATAATCGGGGAACAGAGCAGTTGGAAAGGGAAATAGTAAATATAGAAAAAGAATTAGCAATGAAGGAAGATACACTAAAAGAAGAGAATTGGCAGATAAAAAAATAAAATATGAAACACTACAAACATATAAGGTGGAGAAGAATAAAAAGAAGACAAAACAGAAATATTATGAACTAGGGGAAAAAACGCACAAAATTCTAGCATGGCAGCTTAAGACAGAACAAGCTAAGAAAATGGTATTGGCATCAAGGAAAAAAGACAAACAAATCACATATAATCCAAAGGAGATCAAGGAAAACTTTAGAGAATTCTATGAACAATTATACCGAACTGAAAACGAAGGGAAAGAAGGGAAAATAGATGAATTTTTAACTAAAATTGAACTACCAAAACTACAAATAGAGGAACAAAATAAATTAACAGAACCATTTGGAATAGTAGAAATACAAGAGATAATAAAAAAATTACCAAATAATAAAACACCAGGAGAGGATGGATTCCCAATGGAATTCTATAAAACATTTAAAGATTTATTAATTCCTCCCCTCCTGGAAATAATCATTCTTTGGCTTGGCTTCGCGGTCGAAGATTTATGGAGGGGGTAAAAGTCCACGTCAGCTGCAGGCTCGTTTGTGGCTGACAATTCCGATGCGGGACAGGCAGACACGGTTGCAGCGGTTGCAGGGGAAAACCAGACTGATAAAACACAAAGCTTACCAGATTCATGTAAAACAGCAATAATTACAGTAATACTAAAGCAAGGGAAAGATCCACTCGCACCAGCGTCATATAGACCAATATCTTTACTTAACACAGATTATAAGATAATAGCTAAACTATTAGCAAACAGATTAGCAGAGTATGTACCGAAAATGGTAAATCTAGACCAAACTGGATTTATTAAAAAAAGACGTACAACAGACAATATTTGTAAATTTATTAACTTAATTCATGCAGTAGAAGGGAGTAAAGCGCCAACAGTAACAGTTGCTTTAGACGCAGATGGCCTTTGACAGAGTAGAATGGAATTATTTATTCAAAGTATTGCAAAAATTCAGTTTACCAGAGAAGTATATTAATTGGATTAAAGCATTATATAAGGGACCATTGGCGAAAGTGACAGTAAATGGATATATATCAAAGCAATTTAACTTAAGCAGGTCAAAACGGCAGGGATGCCCACTCTCACCTTTATTGTTCGCGTTAGCTATAGAACCACTATCAGAATTGATAAGAACAGAAAATAATATAAAAGGGATAAAAATAAAAGACAAGGAATATAAAATCAGTTTATTTGCGGATGATGTTATAGTATACTTAACAGAACCAGAACTATCATTAAAAGAATTATATAAGAAATTGAAGGAATATGGAGAAGTGTCGGGTTACAAGATTAACGTAAATAAAAGTGAAGCAATGCCAATGAATAATGCGAATTTCTCAAAATTTAAGAAGGAATCACCATTCAGATGGCAAATGCAAGCAATAAGATACCTAGGTGTACAAATAAATAAAAATCTCAGACAACTATATAAACTCAATTATTATTCACTAATGAAAAAGTTACAGGACGATTTAGAGCATTGGAAAGATTTAGAGCACTAGATAAATTAACGGAATGGTATAAACAAGGAGGCTTACAACTGCCAAACTTTAAAAATTATTATACAGCCGCACAATTAAGATACCTATCAGATTTTTATCAAACAAGGGAAAAGCCAGATTGGACTAGATTAGAACTAGATAAAATAGGGGAAAAGATACCTGAACACATATTATATGAATGGGATGAAAAATTGGTACAACATAGAAGTTCTCCAGTATTACATCATCTACTCAATATTTGGAAGAAGGTTCATGTAGAAAGAAATAAAACAAATTATCAATTACCAAAACTAATATTGACGCAAAATCAGTTACTCCCTTTTACAATAGATAACCTTTCCTTTAGAGAATGGGAGAAAAAAGGGATCAAAAGAATAGAAAATTGTTTTTCAGGAAATAGATTATTATCCTTTGAACAAATGAAAGATAAATACAATATAACTCAAGATACAGTGCTGGCATATTACCAATTGAGATCCTACTTGAAGGACAAATTAGGAAGCAGCCTGAGTTTACCAGAGGGAAGTAACTTTGAATATGTGATTACAGATACAATGATAATCAAAAGATTTATAACAAATATGTATATTAAACTGCAAGAAAAGGAGAATGAGGAAACAAATGGTAAAACTAAACAAAAATGGGAACAAGATTTAAATATAAAGATAAAAAAGGAAACATGGGAGAAGTTATGTTCTGGAACGATGAGAAATACAATAAATACGAGGTTACGTATGATACAATATAACTGGATACACAGGCTATACATTGCACCTCAAAAGTTAAATAAATGGGACCTAACAGTATCTGACAGATGTTTTCGATGTAAAAAAGAAATGGGAACAACAATTCATGCAATCTGGACATGTGAGAAAGTAGAAAAATTTTGGGAAGATCTAAACCAAATATTAAATAAAATTTCAGAAAACAATATACCAAAGAATCCAGAGATTTTCCTCCTAAGTAACATAAAAAAACAAAGAATTTGGAATTGATTTGGATGGTGCACAAAAAAGATTTGTTAAGATAGCTCTAGCCGTAGCAAAAAAATGTATTATGTCAACCTGGAAATCGGAAGATAATTTGAAAATACAACAATGGTATATAGAAATGAATAAATGTATTCCATTAGAAAAAATAACATATAGTTTAAGAAATAATATTGAAATATTTGAACAAATATGGGAGCCTTACATGAAACACAATAGCGAAAACCTACCGGGGACATTCACTACCTAAATTAACGAAAGGAGAAGGAAATGAAAAGAATTGACTCAGTGGAATTTCTTGTTTATTTTTATTGAATGACAACGTTGTTTGACTGGTTTAATGTATCCTAGATTTTGTACTTTAAATGGACAGGAGGAGGGAGGTAGGGAGGGTGGGATGGGAGGAGGGAGGGGCGGGGAGAAAATGACACTGTATATATTTGAAAAGGAAAATGTATGTATCATGGTTAATGTGGTTCATGGTGTGAAAAATAAAAAAATTTAAAAAAAAGAAATAGAGGGACTGATGCCTTTAGTGTGTTTGGGTCCAGGAAAGATCCTTTCCAATAGTGACTCCCAAAATTTTAAATTTGCTCACCCTCTCCACATCTTGACCCCCAATGATCACTGGATTGTACATCTCTGGTTTTCCTTTCCTGAAGTCAACAATCATCTCCTTGGTTTTGGTGACAGTTGAGTGCAAGATTGTTGTTGGTGCATCATTCAGCCAAGTTTTCAGTCTCCCTCCTGTAGGCTGACTCATCGCTGCTGTTATACAACCCACTACCGTGGTATCATCAGCGTATTTGTAGACGGTGGTGTCGTACCGAGACAAGCAAATAGAGCAGGAGGATAAGAGCAAAGCCCTGCAGTGGTCTGGTACTGATGGAGATTATGGAGGAGATGTTCTTACCGATCCTCACCGATGGTGGTCTGGAGGTGAGGAAATCCAGAAGCCGATTACACAGAGTTTGTTTATCAGTTTTGAGGGGATGATGGTGTTGAATACCGAACTGTAGTTCACATTGCAGGATCACAGGAAGCGACCCCCACCCCACCATGCAGGGTCAGAGGGCGAGAGGGTCAGAGGGTGCAACCTCTACACCACCATGGAGGGTCAGAGAGCGAACTGGTCAGAGAGAGAAGGTCAGACTGTAGTCAGAGAGGAGGATCAGAGGGGGGGAAACTCCCAGGATGCAGGGTTAGAGGGCATGACCTTGGCCACCTACCAGTGTAATGCGCTGTTGAGAGGCAGTCTGAAGGATGTGGGTCTGGCAGAAGGTGATGGATCCCGCGATGGGACGTCCAAACTGGTCCTGCTTACAGGAAGCTGCATAGGCCATGACTGAGGGCTACAAGGGCAGGGAGGGCTATTACCAGGGGCATCCTTTCTCTCCCCTCCCCCTCCCTTCTGCCTTTCTTCCCTCTCTCCTCCCTCCATCCTCCCTTTTCCCCTCCCTCTGTCCTTCCTCCTCCCCTACATCCTTCTTCCATTCCCTTCCCTTCCCATCTCTCCATCTTCCCTCCCCACTCCCCTTGTCCCTTCTCCTTCCCTTCCCTCCTCCCTTCCCCCCACCTCTTTCCTCTCCCCCCGGCTCCCTTCCCCCAACCTTCCCTTACCTCACTCTGACACTTGTGAGTGTTGGCTGCTTTGGGGTACAGGATGAAATCAGCTCCTGGAACCCCCTGTCCCCTTTCCTTCACCACCTCCGGGTTGCTGCCCCTTGCCGGCCAGACACTGTACCCCTGCAAGTGGTCGTCTGGGATCTGGGAAGACAGAGTAAGGCGTCTGTCGAACAGCTTCATCCGTCCCACATCTTGGGCCCAGACGAAGACACACGGGGCCAAATGAGAACACGCTCCATGGACACCCACCAAGATGGGAGTCAGACAGAGACATTGACCCACACAGCAACCAGACGGGACCCAGAATGAAACAATGATCCACACAGCCAACCAGATGGAGAAATGTTCATAGACAAGGACTCGGCAGACAGTCAGACAGAGACCCAGACAACACTCACCACCACATCCAGACAGGTCTCAACTCGATAGTTAATGTTCAGCTGTCCACACCTGAAAAATGAGGGAGAGCTTCAGCATTACGCCCCTTCCCCCGGTTCTGCATAACACCCCTCCCCCCAAGGTCTGCGTTACGCTCCTCCCCCAGGGTCTGCATAACGCTCCTCTCCCGCCCAGTCTATTATTCCCTTCCTCCCAGGGTCTGCATTATGTCCCACCCCCAGGGTCTGCATTAATCTGCCCCTCTCTCATTTGCGTTGCACCCCTCCCCCTTGGGTGAGCAACAAGTGATAAGAAGGAAGGGGACAGTGAGGAAGAAGAAAGGATGAGGGAGGGAATGAAGAGGAAGGAGGTGGCAGTGATGATGGAAGGGAAGGCAAGTTGGGAGGGAGGGAGGGAGGAGTGGATGGGGAGGGGAGGGGTGGTTAAGGTGAGGGGATGGATTAGGAGGGGTGGTCAGGAAGGTGGGGTGGATGGGGATGGAGGGACAGAAGGAGGGAAAGAGGTCGGGGTTTTCAGGGAGGGAGGGGTGAGAGGCGGGGAGAAGGATGGATGAGGAGGGAGGGTTGAGAGGGGTGGATGGGGAAGAAGGGATATGAGAGTAGGAGAGGGGTGGACAGAGTGGGAGGGAAGTAGACAAGGAGAGAGAAGTGGATGAGAAGATAGTGGTAGACGAGGAAGGAGAGAGGGGTGATAGGAAGGGAGGAGTGAGAGGAGGGGAGGGGTGGATGGGGAGGGAGAGAGGGAAGGTGGGAGGGTGGACAGGGTGGGAGAGGGTGGTGGAAGAGGAGGAGGGATGGAGGGAGGGGTGGACAGGGGTGGAGGTATGGATGGGAAGGAAGAGGGAGGGGTGGGAGAGGAGGGGGAGTGGTTGTCAGGGAGGGGGAGGTAGACAAGGAGAAAGGACTGGATGAGGAGAGAGTGGTAGACGAGGGAGGGGTGGGTGAGGAGGGGGATGGGTTAACAGGAAGGGGAGGGTGGGAGAGCATGATGTGGATTTACTTGTTGAAGTTGGGCAGTGATGTGTTCCTCCACACAGACTTGCAATACATCTCCATGTCCCGGGAGAGGAGCAGGTTGTCCTCAACGGGAATCACTGGGAAATAGTGAGAGAGAGAGAAAGAGACTATCATACGGGGTAAGGACAGAGGTGCAGAGAGAGAGAGAGAAACTAACACAGATACGGGGAGAGTCAGGTGGGCACATTGATACGGCTGGTACTGATTGAGGCAGGAGAACACCGAGATTTGGGTCTACAGATGGTGGTACAGGTGGTCACACAGAGACTAAGATGATGGGTAATACGGGGGTGTGACAGGGAAGAATATGGGAAGAATGAGGATGGCTGATGCAGGCAGTGGTACAGGTCATGACAGCTGAACACACAGGGAGAATGAGGTGAAACACGAACTTCTGCAGTCACTGTGATTGTAGTCAAATGCTGGAGGAGCTCAGTGGGTCCCACAGCGTCCTTAAGAGGAAAAGATACATTATTAATATTTCGGGCCTGAGTCCTCCCTCAAGGTGTGAGTGAAAGAAGATAGGACACCTACCAAAACTCATCAAACCACTATATCGCCCACCACTTCTAGTCAACTCCCTCCTCACATGGCCTCCAACCTCATTGTTTCCCAACCCCACACTGCCCATTCCTACCTCTTACCCAATTCCCCTGGCAGACCACATGCTCCTGCCCCATCGAACTGGTATACACTTACCTTGGCTCCATTTTGTCTCCCCTGGTTCAGTCCTTCCCTACCTACACCCACAATGCCCTCCATCCCTTCAATCACTGCCTCATATTTACCATGAATGTCTAATCCCTAAACACCTTCATCCACTGCGTCCAGTCTCCCCGATGTAGAGGAGACCACAATGGGAACACAGGATACTGTAGATGACACCCCCCCACTGCAGATTCACAAGTGAAGTGCTGTTTCTCTTGTTTTTTTTTAAATTTGTTATTTTTCACATCATACACATATTGACCATGATACATACATTTTTCTTTTCAAATATATAGTGTCATTTTCTCCCCCCCCTCCTCCCATCCCACCCTCCCTACCTCCCCCCCCCATCCATTTAAAGTACAAAATCTAAGATACATTAAACCCGCCAAACAATGTTGTCATTCAGTAAAAATAAACAAGAAATTCCACTAAGTCAATTCTTTTCATTTCCTTCTCCTTTCGTTAATTTAGGTAGTGAATGTCCCCGGTAGGTTTTCTCTATTGTGTTTCATGTAAGGCTCCCATATTTGTTCAAATATTTCAATATTATTTCTGAAACTATATGTTATTTTTTCGAATGGAATACATTTATTCATTTCTATATACCATTGTTGTATTTTCAAATTATCTTCCAATTTCCAGGTTGACATAATACATTTTTTTGCTACGGCTAGAGCTATTTTAACAAATCTTTTTTGTGCATCATCCAAATCAAGTCCAAATTCTTTGTTTTTTATGTTACTTAGGAGGAAGATCTCTGGATTTTTTGGTATATTGTTTTCTGTAATTTTATTTAATATCTGGTTTAGATCTTCACAAAATTTTTCTACTTTCTCATATGTCCAGATTGCATGAATTGTTGTTCCCATTTCTTTTTTACATTGAAAACATCTATCAGATACTGTTGGGTCCCATTTATTTAACTTTTGAGGTGCAATGTATAGCCTGTGTATCCAGTTATATTGTATCATACGTAACCTCGTATTTATTGTATTTCTCATCGTTCCAGGACATAACTTCTCCCATGTTTCCTTTTTTATCTTTATATTTAAATCTTGTTCCCATTTTTGTTTAGTTTTACCATTTGTTTCCTCATTCTCCTTTTCTTGTAGTTTAATATACATATTTGTTATAAATCCTTTGATTATCATTGTATCTGTAATCACATATTCAAAGTTACTTCCCTCTGGTAAACTCAGGCTGCTTCCTAATTTGTCCTTCAAGTAGGATCTCAATTGGTAATATGACAGCACTGTATCTTGAGTTATATTGTATTTATCTTTCATTTGTTCAAAGGATAATAATCTATTTCCTGAAAAACAATTTTCTATTCTATTGATCCCTTTTTTCTCCCATTCTCTAAAGGAAAGGTTATCTTTTGTAAAAGAGAGTAACTGATTTTGCGTCAATATTAGTTTTGGTAATTGGTCATTTGTTTTATTCCTTTCTACATGAATCTTTTTCTAAATATTGAGTAGATGATGTAATACTGGAGAACTCCTACGTTGTACCAATTTTTCATCCCATTTATATATGTGTTCAGGTATCTTTTCCCCTATTTTATCTAGTTCTAATCTAGTCCAATCTGGCTTTTCCCTTGTTTGATAAAAATCTGATAGGTATCATAATTGTGCGGCTCTAAAATAATTTTTAAAGTTTGGCAGTTGTAAGCCTCCTTGTTTATACCATTCTGTTAATTTATCTAGTGCTATCCTCGGTTTCCCCCCTTTCCATAAAAATTTCCTTATTATTTTCTTTAACTCCTTGAAGAATTTCTCTGTCAAGTGTATTGGCAATGCCTGAAATAGGTATAATATCCTTGGGAAAATGTTCATTTTAATACAGTTTATCCTTCCTATTAGTGTTAATGGTAAATCTTTCCAATGCTCTAAATCGTCCTGTAATTTTTTCATTAGTGGATAATAATTGAGTTTATATAGATGGCCGAGATTTTTATTTATTTGTATACCTAGGTATCTTATTGCTTGCATTTGCCATCTGAATGGTGATTCCTTCTTAAATTTTGAGAAATCCGCATTATTCATTGGCATTGCTTCACTTTTATTTACGTTAATCTTGTAACCTGACACTTCTCCATATTCCAATTTCTTATATAATTCTTTTATTGATAGTTCTGGTTCTGTTAAGTATACTATAACATTATCCACAAATAAACTGATTTTATATTCCTTGTCTTTTATTTTTATCCCGTTTATATTATTTTCTGTTCTTATCAATTCTGCTAGTGGTTCTATAGCTAACGCGAACAATAAGGGTGATAGTGGACATCCCTGCCGTGTTGACCTGCTTACTTTAAATTACTTTGATATATATCCATTTACTGTCACTTTCGCCAATGTCCCCTTATATAATGCTTTAATCTAATTAATATACTTCTCTGGTAAACTGATTTTTGCAATACTTTGAATAAATAATTCCATTCTACTCTGTCAAAGGCCTTCTCTGCGTCTAAAGCAACTGCTACTGTTGGCGCTTTACTCCCTTCTACTGCATGAATTAAGTTAATAAATTTACAAATATTGTCTGTTGTACGTCTTTTTTGAATAAATCCAGTTTGGTCTAGATTTACCATTTTAGGTACATACTCTGCTAATCTGTTTGCTAATAGTTTAGCTATTATCTTATAATCTGTATTAAGTAATGATATTGGTCTATATGACGCTGGTGCGAGAGGATCTTTCCCTTGCTTTAGTATTACTGTAATTATTGCTGTTTTACATGAATCTGGTAAGCTTTGTGTTTTATCAGTCTGGTTGATTACTTCCAGGAGGGGTGGAATTAATAAATCTTTAAATGTTTTATAGAATTCTATTGGGAATCCATCCTCTCCTGGTGTTTTATTATTTGGTAATTTTTTTTATTATCTCTTGTATTTCTACTATTTCAAATGGTTCTATTAATTTATTTTGTTCCTCTATTTGTAATTTTGGTAGTTCAATTTTAGTTAAAAATTCATCTATTTTGCCTTCTTTCCCTTCGTTTTCAGTTTGATATAATTGTTCATAGAATTCTCTAAAGTTTTCCTTGATCTCCGTTGGATTATATGAGATTTGTTTGTCTTTTTTCCTTGATGCCAATACCATTTTCTTAGCTTGTTCTGTCTTAAGCTGCAATGCTAGAATTTTGTGCGTTTTTTTCCCCTAGTTCATAATATTTCTGTTTTGTCTTCATTATGTTCTTCTCCACCTTATATTTTTGTAGTGTTTCATATTTTATTTTTTTATCTGCCAATTCTCTTCTTTTAGTTGTGTCTTCCTTCATTGCTAATTCTTTTTCTATATTTACTATTTCCCTTTCCAACTGCTCAGCTTCCTGATTATAGTCCTTCTTCATCTTGGTTACATAACTTATTATTTGCTCTCTAATTAACACTTTCATTGCATCCCATAGTATAAACTTATCTTTCACTGATTCTGTATTTATTTCAAAATACATTTTAATTTGTCTTTCAATGAATTCTCTAAAATCCTGCCTTTTACGTAGCATGGAGTTTAATCTCCATCTATACATTCTTGGAGGAATGTCCTCTAACTCTATTGTCAATATCAAGGGTGAATGGTCGGATAATATTCTAGCTTTATATTCTGTTTTTCTTAATCTATCTTGCATACGAGCTGATAACAAAAATAGGTCTATTCTTGAGTATGTTTTATGCCTACCCAAATAATACGAATATTCCTTTTCCTTTGGGTGTTGTTTCCTCCATATATCCAAAAGTTGCATTTCTTCCATCGATTTAATTATAAATTTGGTTACTTTATTCTTTCTGTTAATTTTTTTCCCAGTTTTGTACATATTTGAATCCAGATTCAGGTTGAAATCCCCTCCTATTAATATGTTATCTTGCGTATCTGCTATCTTCAAAAAAATATCTTGCATAAACTTTTGATCTTCTTCGTTAGGTGAATATACATTGAGTAGATTCCAAAACTCCAAATATATCTGGCATTTTATCATTACATATCTCCCTGCTGGATCTATTATTTCCTCTTCTATTTTAATTGGCACATTTTTACTAATTAATATAGCTACTCCTCTTGCTTTTGAATTATACGACGCTGCTGTTACATGTCCTACCCAATCTCTCTTTAATTTCTTATGCTCCAATTCAGTTAAATGTGTTTATTGCACAAATGCTATATCATTTTTTTCTTTTTTCAGTAAATTTAGCAGTTTCTTCCTTTTGATTTGGTTATGTATTCCGTTAATATTTAAAGTCATATAGTTCAGCGTAGCCATTTCATACTTTGTTTATCTTCCCTTTCCGTTTCTCCATCATCACCTTTCCTTCTTATCCATTTCTGCTTTCTTGTTATGAACACTTTATAAGACATTTCTAAAACATCAAACATTTTCCTTATTCTCCTATTTAAAACTTCTTTAACCCCATTCTCCCCACCCCCTCCTTAGTTGCCCTTTATCCCTTGTCGGGCAACCACATCTCCCCTCTCCATTTGGATTTGCGAATTCACTCGCGTCAACTGATTTTGCAGTGACCGTAACTCCTCCCACCCAGCCCCACCCTCCCGGAAAAGATTTCAATTTTCATATGTAACAAAGGTCACTCTTTTAATTCCCTCCTTATTCCCTTTCCCTCCCTTATTAATTCTTATCTATACTCTATATATTTTCCTCTAAATACGGATGCATTCATGTATACACACTATATATATATATCTTTCTTTCTTTGGCTTGGCTTCGCGGATGAAGATTTATGGAGGGGGTAAAAAGTCCACGTCAGCTGCAGGCTCGTTTGTGGCTGACAAGTCCGATGCGGGACAGGCAGACACGATTGCAGCGGTTGCAGGGGGAAATTGGTTGGTTGGGGTTGGGTGTTGGGTTTTTCCTCCTTTGCCTTTTGTCAGTGAGGTGGGCTCTGCGGTCTTCTTCAAAGGAGTTTGCTGCCCGCCAAACTGTGAGGCGCCAAGATGCACGGTTTGAGGCGTTATCAGCCCACTGGCGGTGGTCAATGTGGCAGGCACCAAGAGATTTCTTTAGGCAGTCCTTGTACCTTTTCTTTGGTGCACCTCTGTCACGGTGGCCAGTGGAGTACTCGCCATATAACACGATCTTGGGAAGGCGATGGTCCTCCATTCTGGAGACGTGACCCATCCAGCGCATATATATCTTCTTCTTCTTTGGCTTGGCTTCGCGGACGAAGATTTATGGAGGGGGTAAAAAGTCCACGTCAGCTGCAGGCTCGTTTGTGGCTGACAAGTCCGATGCGGGACAGGCAGACACGATTGCAGCGGTTGCAAGGGAAAATTGGTTGGTTGGGGTTGGGTGTTGGGTTTTTCCTCCTTTGCCTTTTGTTAGTGAGGTGGGCTCTGCGGTCTTCTTCAAAGGAGGTTGCTGCCCGCCAAACTGTGAGGCGCCAAGATGCACGGTTTGAGGCGTTATCCGCCCACTGACGGTGGTCAATGTGGCAGGCACCAAGAGATTTCTTTAGGCAGTCCTTGTACCTTTTCTTTGGTGCACCTCTGTCACGGTGGCCAGTGGAGAGCTCGCCATATATCACGATCTTGGGAAGGCGATGGTCCTCCATTCTGGAGACGTGACCCATCCAGCGCAGCTGGATCTTCAGCAGCGTGGACTCGATGCTGTCGACCTCTGCCATCTCGAGTACTTCGACGTTAGGGGTGTAAGCGCTCCAATGGATGTTGAGGATGGAGCGGAGACAACGCTGGTGGAAGCATTCTAGGAGACGTAGGTGATGCCGGTAGAGGACCCATGATTCGGAGCCGAACAGGAGTGTGGGTATGACAACAGCTCTGTATACGCTTATCTTTGTGAGGTTTTTCAGTTGGTTGTTTTTCCAGACTCTTTTGTGTAGTCTTCCAAAGGCGCTATTTGCCTTGGCGAGTCTGTTGTCTATCTCATTGTCGATCCTTGCATCTGATGAAATGGTGCAGCCGAGATAGGTAAACTGGTTGACCGTTTTGAGTTTTGTGTGCCCGATGGAGATGTGGGGGGGCTGGTAGTCATGGTGGGGAGCTGGCTGATGGAGGACCTCAGTTTTCTTCAGGCTGACTTCCAGGCCAAACATTTTGGCAGTTTCCGCAAAGCAGGACGTCAATCGCTGAAGAGCTGGCTCTGAATGGGCAACTAAAGCGGCATCATCTGCAAAGAGTAGTTCACGGACAAGTTTCTCTTGTGTCTTGGTGTGAGCTTGCAGGCGCCTCAGATTGAAGAGACTGCCATCCGTGCGGTACCGGATGTAAACAGCGTCTTCATTGTTGGGGTCTTTCATGGCTTGGTTCAGCATCATGCTGAAGAAGATTGAAAAGAGGGTTGGTGCGAGAACACATCCTTGCTTCACGCCATTGTTAATGGAGAAGGGTTCAGAGAGCTCATTGCTGTATCTGACCCGACCTTGTTGGTTTTCGTGCAGTTGGATAATCATGTTGAGGAACTTTGGGGGACATCCGATGCGCTCTAGTATTTGCCAAAGCCCTTTCCTGCTCACGGTGTCGAAGGCTTTGGTGAGGTCAACAAAGGTGATGTAGAGTCCTTTGTTTTGTTCTCTGCACTTTTCTTGGAGCTGTCTGAGGGCAAAGACCATGTTAGTGGTTCCTCTGTTTGCGCGAAAGCCGCACTGTGATTCTGGGAGAATATTCTCGGCGACACTAGGTATTATTCTATTTAGTAGAATCCTAGCGAAGATTTTGCCTGCAATGGAGAGCAACGTGATTCCCCTGTAGTTTGAGCAGTCTGATTTCTCGCCTTTGTTTTTGTACAGGGTGATGATGGTGGCATCACGAAGATCCTGAGGCAGTTTACCTTGGTCCCAACAAAGCTTGAAAAACTCATGCAGTTTGGCATGCAGAGTTTTGCCACCAGCCTTCCAGACTTCTGGGGGGATTCCATCCATACCTGCTGCTTTGCCACTTTTCAGTTGTTCGATTGCCTTATATGTCTCATCCAGGGTGGGAACCTCATCCAGCTCTAGCCTTATGGGCTGTTGAGGGAGCACATACATATACATATACACACATACACACATACACATACACACATACACATACACACATACACATACACACATACACACATATACACACATACATATAGTTCGTGGTCATTTTTATTCTTATTACATGTCTTCATCCCTCTGCTTGTTTTGTAGTTGTTCTGCAAATTTTCTTGCTTCCTCTGGATCCGAGAATAGTCTGTTTTGTTGCCCTGGAATAACTATTTTAACTACTGCTGGGTACTTTAACATAAATTTATATCCTTTTTTCCATAAGATCGTTTTTGCTGTATTGAACTCCTTCCTCTTCTTCAGGAGTTCAAAACTTATGTCTGGATAGAAAAAGAATTTTTCACCTTTGTATTCCAGTGGCTTTTTGTCTTCTATTTTCTTCATTGCTCACTCCAATATATTTTCTCTTGTTGTATATCTTAAGAATTTTACTAAAATGGATCTTGGCTTTTGCTGCGGTTGTGGTTTCGGGGCTAATGTTCTATGTGCCCTCTCTATTTCCATTTCTTCCTGTAATTCTGGTCTTCCTAGGACCCTAGGGATCCAATCTTTTATAAATTCTCTCATATTCTTGCCTTCTTCATCTTCCTTAAGGCCCACTATCTTTATATTATTTCTTCTATTATAGTTTTCTATTATATCTATCTTCTGAGCTAACAGCTCATGTGCCTCTTTAACTTTTTTATTAGATTCTTCTAATTTATCTTTTAATTCCTCTACTTGCATTTCTACAATTATTTCTCGTTCTTCCATGTTTTCCACTCTTTTTCCTATCTCTGACATGACCATTTCTATTTTATTCATTTTTTCTTCTGCATTCTTAATTCTTCTTTTTATCTCATTAAATTCTTGTAATTGCCATTGTTTTACTGATTCCATATATTCTTTAAAAAATATATCCATTGTCTTGCCTTTCCCTTCTTCTTCCATTTCTCTATGTTCTTCTTCTTCTTCTTCTTCCTCTGGGTTGGTCATCTGTTGTTTCCTTGTTTTCTTTTTACTCTCTTCTTTCTTGTTCTCGTTGTTTTCTATCTTCTCTTCCTGTTGTTGTGTTGCAGCTGTCATCCTCAGCTGTGGAGATCGACTCCGCAGCTGTTCCCCCTCCCGTCAGTGTGTTTTTTTTCATGCGCGGTTGCGCACCTTTACTCGGCTCTGTGAGCCATTTTTGTAGTCCCGAGCCCGGGACTTCCACTGACCTGAGGGAGCGGACTTCTCTCTCCGCGGTGGGCTTCTTCAGACAGATAAGGCCTTCACCTTCTTCTTCCGACGTTCTTTCTTCCTCTTTTCTTCCCGTTGTTTTCGACTTTTCTCTCTTCGCTGCCATTTTCTTCTCACCTTTATTTTTACTTTGTTGTAAATTTTAATCTTGTACCTTTGTGCTTTGTGTGTTTTTTTTAAACTTTTCGGGAGAGGGCTGGAATTCCCTGACCGGCCACTACTCCATCACGTTACTCCTTCGTGCTGTTTCTCTTGTTTGGGGCCCTGAATGGTGGTGAGGGAGGAGGTGTTGGTGCAAATGGGGCACCTCCTGTGGTAACAGGGGTTGGAGCCAAGGAGAGAAGAGAGAACAAGGGTGTCACAGGAGTGGGACCTGCGGAAGGCAAGAGAGGGGAGGAGAGGAAAAGATGTGTCTAGTGGTAGGATCATGGCAAGGAGGTTATGTTGGATGGTGAGGCTGCTGGGGTGGTAGGTGAGGACAAGGGGAATCTTGTCCTTGTTGTGCATGGGGGTGGAGGGGGCCAGGGCAGCTATGCTGGTAGTGGAGTAAATGCAGGTGAGGGCCAAGTTGACAGTGGTAGAGGGGAAACCACGTTGGTCGAAGAAGAAGGAATCTCTAATGAGGAGGCATGGAAGAGCTCGTCCTGGGAGCAGAATCCTTACAGGGGACAGGGTGTGAAGGGGTGCGGTTGAGGGAGCTGTGGAAGATGGTGGGTTTGTTGAATACGCTTGTTGAGAGCATCCTCATTAGAGATGTCCTTCTTCTTCGACCAACGTGATTTCCTCTCTACCACTGTCAACTTGGCCCTCATTTGCATTTACTCCACTACCAGCACAGCTGCCCTGGTCCCCTCCACGCCCATGCACAACAAGGACAAGATTCCCCTTGTCCTCACCTACCACCCCACCAGCCTCCCCATCCAACATATCCTCCTTGCCATGATCCTACCACCAGACACATCTTTCCCTCTCCTCCCCTCTCTTGCCTTCCGCAGGTCCCACTCCTTCTGTGACACCCTCGTTCTCTCTTCTCTCCTTGGCTCCTACCCCTGTTACCACAGGAAGTGCCCCATTTGCACCCACACCTCCTCCCTCACCACCATTCAGGGCCCCAAAGAAGAGAAACAGCACTTCACTTGTGAATCTGCAGTGGGGGGGGTGTCATCTACTGTATCCTGTGTTTCCATTGTGGTCTCCTCTATATCGGAGAGACTGGATGCAGACTGGGAGACCGCTTCACTGAGGTCCTCAGCTCTGTCCACTGCAATAGTGTGGATATCCCGGTGGCCACCCATTTCAATTCACTGTCCCATTCCCATGCCAACATGTCTGTCCATGGTCTCATGCACTGTCAGACTGAGACCTCCAGCAAATTGGAAGAACAATGCCTCATCTTCCATCCAACCGCAATAACATCCACTTCCAGTTTCCATTACAAATTCACCCCCCCCACCCATCTTCTTCCCCTTATTCTCTATCCCCAGCTCTGTCTCTCTCTTCCCTTTTCCCTCTGTCTCATTTCACAGAACCAAAATCAATTCCCTTTTATCAGCTCTAATTAACACGTTTGGTGGCTCTGGACTCCACCATCTTCCAATCTTACCTCTTTCTTTCCCCAACCTTTAATGAAGACACGGTGGACATGGTGGTGGAACTGGTGGACATACAGGGGAGATGGGTGATGATACATTTGGCGGTATGAGGGAGACAGGTGGACACTGCAATGGTACAGGTGGAGGTAAGGGGGAGACAGGTGTTGGTACAGACAGAGATGGGGAGACAGATGTGGTACAGGCAGCGGTACAGGTGAACATGGCTGGTGGTGCAGGTGGCGGTATGGAGGACACAGGCTGGCTGGTGGTGCAGGTGGCGGTATGGGGGACACAGGCTGGCTGGTGGTTCAGGCGAATGTGCGGGGACATGGCTGGTGGTACAAGCGACGGTGTGGGTGGTCACAGCTGGTGGTACAGGCAAGCAGCCCTCACCTGACAGCAGTGTGGCGAGACGTGTGATGGCCTCCCTGATGGAGGCGTTGAGGCTGGGGCCTCTCTTTGGTCCCAGGGCCAGCCCTGGGTCACTGGTGTAGAAGGTGGCGATGCGGATGGGATGGGTTCTGGTTGAGCCACCTCCGGACGACCTCCCTGTGGCCCGTTCCCCCCCATAGCGCACCGTTGTTGTCCCAGCCACCAGAGGCTGGACGTCGTCGTGGATACACCGAGCGCTGCAGCCCACCGTCATGGCCAGGAGCAGGGCCAGACCTCCTGGGATCGAACCCTGCAACATCATGTGAGCGGCCACTGGTAGGACGGGCTGGGAAAGCCCCGTCCTTCCCACTGGGCCACCCTCCATCCCACCACACGGTCAGCTGCTCTCCATCGCCTCACCTCTCCTGTCCTGGGGAGGTCAAGAAAGAAGACAGAATTAGGGGGAGTGAGGATGAGAGAAGATCCACCTCTTCCGGTTAAAGTGTTCCTACCAAGCCTTGGACAGGATCCTGCAAGGAATGGCTGTTTCTGGAAGGTTCCAGAAGCATCTCAGGTACATCTATTTTAATGCAAGGTGTATTGTAGAAAAGACAGATGAGCTTAGAGTGTGCATTGGCACGTGGAATTATGACATTGTGGCCATTAGTGACACTTGGTTGCAGGAGGGTCAGGACTGGCAGCTCAATGTTCCGGCCTTCTGTTGCTTTAGACGAGGTGGGTGGGGAGGGTGTGTGGGTGCAGATGAAGGGGGAGGAGTGACATTGCTTGTCATGGAAATTATCACAGCTGTGCTCAGACAGGACAGACTAGAGGGCTTGTCTACTGAGACTATATGGATAGAGCTGAGGAACAGGAAAGGTATGACCACACTCATGGGGTTGCATTATTGACCACTCAATAGTCAACGAGAATCGGAGAAGCAAATCTGTAGTGAGATAGCAGACAGCTGCAGGAAACATAAGGTTGTGATAGTAGGAGATTTTAACTTTCCTCATATTGACTGGGATTCCCATATTGTAAAAGGGCTGGATGGCTTGGAGTTTATCAAATGGGTTCAGGAAAGTTTTCTAAATCAATATATAGGTCCCAGCTCGAGAGAGTGCAATACTGGATCTCCTATTAGGGAACGTGACAGGGCGGGTGACTGAAGTATGCATAGGGGAACATTTTGGGTCTGGTGATCATAATGCCATTAGTTTCAAATTAATTATGGAGAAGGAGAGGTCTGGGCCTCAGGTTGAGATTCTAAATTGGAGAAAGGCCAATTTTGAGGATCTAGAATGCATTGATTAGGAAAAATTGTTTTTGGACAAGGATATGTGAGGTAAAGTGAAAGGTGGAATCTTGTGAGGACAGAGTTTGTATGTTCCTGCCTGGATCAAAGGCAAGGTTAGAAGGCAGAAGAAACCTTGGTTTTCAAGGGATATTGGGGATCTGGTTCAGAAGAAGAGAGAGGTGTATAGCAGGTAAAGGCAATGTGGAGCAAATGAGGTTTCTTGAGTATAGAAAATGCAAGAAAAATCTCGAGAAGGCTAAAAGACACGAGGTTGCTTTGGCAGACAATGTGAAAGAAAATCCTAAGGGTTTCTACAGGTATATTAAGAGCAAAAGGATAGTAAGGGACAAAATTGGTCCCCTTGAAGATCAGAATGGTCAGCTTTGTGTGGAGCCAAAAGTGATGGGGAGATCTTAAATGTTTTTTTTCCATCAGTATTTATGAGGAAAAGGGCACATATACGTGGGAAGTAAGGAAAACAAGCAGTGAGGTCATGGAACCTATACAGATTAAAGAGGAGGAGGCACTTGCTGTCTTAAAGCAAATAAGGGTGGATAAATCCCCAGGGCCTGACGAGATATTCCCTTGGACCTTGAGGGAGGCTAGTGTAGAAATTGCAGGGGCTTTAAAATGTAGCCACGGGTGAGGATGTTCACGTTGTTCTGTTGTTTGAAAAGAGGCTCCAAAAGTAACCCTGTAAATTACAGACCATCAGTAGTAGGTATATTATTGGAAGGTGTTCTAAGAGATCAGATATACAAGAATTTAGATAGCCAGGGACTGATTAGGGATAGTCAACATGGCTTTGTGCCTGGTAGGTTATGTTTAACCAATCTTATACAGTTTTTTGAGGAGGTTATCAGGAACGTTGATGAAGGAAAGGCTGTGGATATTGTCTACATGGACTTTAGTAAGGCCTTTGTCAAGGTTCCACATGGAAGGTTAGTCAGGAAGGTTCAGACACTTGGTATTCAGGGTGAACTGGATTTGACATTGGCTGGATGGGAGAAGCCAGAGAGTAGTGGTGGATGATTGCTTCTCAGAATGGAGGCCTGTGACTAGTGGTGTGCCTCAGGGATCAGTGCTGGGACCATTGTTGTTTGTCAACGGTATCCATTTTCTGGATGATAATGTGGTAAATTGGATCAGCAAGTTTGCAGATGACACTGAGATTAGAGCCATCATGGAAGGAAAAGTTTTCAAAATTTGCAGGGGAATCTGGACCAGCTGGAAAAATAGGCTGAAAAATGACAGATGGAGTTTAATGCAGACAAGTGTGAGGTGTTTTTTGGAAGGACAAACCAAGAAAGGACATACACAGTGAATGGTCAAGCACTGAGTAGTGGGGTAGAACAGAGGGATCTGGGAATACAGAGACATAATTCCCTGAAAGTGGCATCACAGGTGGATAGGGTTGTAAAGAGAGGCTTTAGCATATTGGCCTTCATAAATAAAAATATTGAGTATAGGAGTTGAGATGTTTTATAAGCCATTGGTGAGGCCAAATTTGGAGTATTGTGTGCAGTTTTGGTCACCTAACAACAGGAAAGATATCAATAAGTTAGAAAGAGTGCAGAGAATATTTACTCAGATGTTCCCCAGACTTCAGGAACTGTTTCAGGGAAAGGTTAAACAGATTAGGACTTCGTTCCCTGGAGCATAGAAGAATGAGGGGAGATTTGATAGAGGTATTTAAAATTATGAGGGGATAGACAGACTAAATGTAGATAGGCTTTTCCACTGAGGGTAGGTAAGATATGAAACCAGAGGTCATGGGTTAAGGGTGAAAGGGAAAAAGTTTAGGGGGAGTGTGGAATGGGCTGCCAGCTGAAGAATTTAAACATGGATGGGCAATGGACTGGGTACAGGCCAGTGGGACTATGTAGAAAAATGGTTTGGCATAGACTAGAAGGGCCGAAGGGGCCTGTTTCTGTGCCACATTGTTCTATGGTTCTATGATCTGGTGTGAGTTGCTAAGTGGGACAAGGTTGGGATGGGAATGGTGTTCCACCTTTCCCCTTCCTCCCTCTCTCCTTCCCCCATCTCCTTCCCCTCTGCTGCTCTGTCCCTTCTCTCCTTCAGGCCTATCTCCTTCTCCTCCCTCCTTCCCCCTCTTCTTCCCTCCTCTCTCCCCTTTTTCTCCTCCCTTCTCTCCCCACTCTACCTCTCCCAGCTCTCTCACCCTCTTTCTCTTTCCCTCTCTCCCTCTTCTCTACCCCCCTTCCTCTTTCTCTCCCAATCTCCTCTCTCTATTCTCCCACCTCTCCCTGCTTTCTTCCCCCTCTCAATCCCCCACTGTCTCTCCCCACTTTTTTGTCCCCTCTCTCTCCTCTAAGAACTCCCCCTCTCTCCCTCTACTACCTCTCCCCCTCTCTACCTCTCTATCCTGTAGCTCTTCCACTCCCCCTTTCTCCCTCTCCTGACACCCCCTCCCCTCTCTTACCCTTCACCCTCATATCCCCCCTCTCTCTTCCCCTTTCTCTCTTCTCCCCTCCATCCTCCACTCTCTCCCCTCTCTCTCCCTATCCCACGCCTCCCCCTTTCCACTACCTCTATTCCTCTCCTCCCACTTTTCCCCTTTCTCTCCTCTCCTCCTCACTGCCCCTCTCCTCTTTCCTCTCTACTTCTCTATCCTCTACCCCTCTCCTCTCTCCTTCTCCTCCCCTCTCTCTCGTCCAACTCTCTCCCCCTCTTACCCTTCACCCTCAGCTACTCTCCTTCCCTCTCTTCTTCCCCCCTCCTTCACCCCTCATCCCCCTCTCTTTTCCTCTTTCTCCTCTCTCCTTTTGCTTCTCTCCTTCCCCCTCTCCCATTCAATTCTCTTTCCTCCAACTTCCCTTCCTTCTCCTCTCTCTCCTCACCACCTTCTCTCCTTCCCCCTCTCCTGCCTTTCTCTCCTTCTCCCTCTCCTGCCTTTCTCTCCTTCTCCCTCTCCTGTTTCTTTCTCTCCTTCCCCCTTTCTCCCCTCCTCTCTCTTTATCCCTCTCTACTACCTTTCTCTCTGCACCCCCTCACTCTCTCCCTCTTCTTCTCTTCCCTTCCCCCTCTCCCCACTACTTTTTCTCTCTTCTCCTTTCTCTATCCTTCCTGCTTTCTTCCCCTTTCCTTCTCCCATTCTTGTTTCTTCCCTACTCTCTCCCCTCCCTATTCTTGTTCCCCCTAATTGTCCCCATTCACCTGTCCCTTCTCTGCCCCTCCCTCTTTGCCCACTCTCCCCGTTCGTTCACCTACCTCTCACTCTCAGCTTTGCAGACATCTGGAAAGGCCAGTTTGCAGAGGAACTCACACAAAGCCTCTTTGTGCCAGCAGCCTAGGCTCAGGGGAGGGGGAGGTGACAGGAAGCTCACATTCCACACAGGTACAGGTTCACTCCCCTCCCGGACCGGAGGGGGTTACAGAGACAGGGAGGGGTTTGGAGACCGGAGGGGGTTACAGCGACAAGGAGGGGTGTGGGGACCGGAGGGAGTTACAGAGATAAGGAGGCTGTGACAACCAGAGGAGTTTACCGAAGTAGTGGGGTGGGGGGTGAACGGGAACTGTGGGGAAGGGTGATACAGAAATAGGGAGGGATATGGCAACTGATAGAAGTTACAGAGATAGAGAGGGGTTTATGGGACTATAGGGGTTTACAGAGACAGGGGACAGAGGGGGTTACAGAGGTATGGAGGAGTTTAATGGGTTGGAGCGGGTTACAGAGATAGGGAGGGGTGTGACAACCAGCGGGGTTTACCGAAGTAGTGGGGGGGTGGGTGAACGGGGACGGTGGGGAAGGGTGATACAGAAATAGGGAGGGTAGAGAGGGGTTTATGGGACTAGAGGTGTTTACAGGGACAAGGAAGGGTGTGAGGACCGGGGGGGTTACAGAGACAGGTTGGGGTGTGGGAACCGGAGGGGGTTACAGAGGTATGGAGGGGTTTATGGGACTAGACAGGGTTACAGAGACAGGGAGGGGTGTGGGAACTGGAGAGGGTTACAGAGGTATGGAGGGGTTTATGGGACTTGAGGGGTTTACAGAGACAGGTGAGGACCGGAGGGGGTTACAGAGGTATGGAGGGGTTTAATGGGTTGGAGCGGGTTACAGAGATAGGGAGGGGTGTGAGGTCTGGAGAGGGGGGGGGTTACAGAGACAGGGAGGGGTGTGGGAACCGGAGAGGGTTACAGAGATAGAGAGGGGTGTGAGGACTAGATGGGACTATAGAGACAGGAAAGAGTGTAGGGACAAGGGGGGGGGGGGGGCAGAAGAGATCGGGATGGGTGAAAGGACAGGAAAGGGAGGGGGCTGCAGAGATAGGGTGGCATCCATGGACCTGAGAGGGTTCCAGGGGCAGAGAGGGATGCTGTGAAAGAATAAGTTTAATGACTGTGCTTACAAAGGGTTAATGAGTTGGGTGAGAATATAGTTGCCTTGTAACATAGGTGAGAGAGTAACTGCCTTCTAACATGGCCTTTCCTGTGCTATGGTGAGATGGCATCCACACAATGTAGTAAGTCCAATAGATAAAGAGGTAAGATCATCCTGTATTTGCCAGCTTGTCTGCAGACACCTCAGGGGAACATATTGTTGTAAAAACAAGAATTGGCAGCTGTGTGAAACTTGTAGGGTCTCACGCCTGCTCAAAGGTTTATAAAAATGGGATGGATGCACTGTATGCTTTGACCCCTCACTCCTGCTAGTGTTAACAAGGCTAAATAAAGAATCTGTTGTACTCTTCATTGACTCTACTGTGTTCTACAGCGTGGGCTGACTCTCACAGTGTGAGCACCCGTTAATATTTTTATTTCAAGGGGTGTGGGCCTGATTTACTTCCCCTGTCCTAGATATCCCTGCGGAGATGATGGGGAGGTTTGTCCTTGAAGTGTGGGGACACCCACTCCTCTGTCAGGGAGGGGAGTCTGACGTAGCAAGGGGAGGAACGACAAGAGATTTCCCCCTGTGGTCTGGGTGCATCTCGGAGGGGGGATCGTCAAGGTGCTTCGATGCTCCCACACCCCATGAATCTGCCCAGTCCTTCTAGCTGGTGAAGGTGGTGGCATGTGGAAAGTGCTGTCCAAGGAGTCTCCACGAGCGCCGCAGGATTTCCTGCAGATGGAACAGACTTATGCCTTTCTGACACTCTACATTCCCTACCGTATATGGTGTGTGTCCCACCCTCATTCCCGGAGGCACCTTCGTCCCTCACTATTCCCCATCATTCACAGTTTGTGCCCTACCCTTGTACCCTAAGAACCCAATGTCCCTCAATGCTCTGCACCTTTTGAGGTGCATGTCCCACCCTTATACCCTGAGATCCCTCCATCCCTCACACAAACATTTGCAGTGTCCATCCCAACCTCATTCCTTGAAGTCCCTCAATAATTCCCAATATTTGCTAAATATGATACAATACAATTGGTTACACAGGCTATATATTACCCCTCAAAAATTAAGAGAATGGGACCCAACAATATCGGATAGATGCTTTCGGGGAGGAGTCACGTGAAGGAGTAGTGGACGGTCAGGGAATTCCAGCCTTCTCCCGAAAAGTTTAAAAAAAACACACAAAGCACAAAGGTACAAGATTAAAATTTATAATAAAGTAAAAATAAAGGTGAGAAGAAAATGGCAGCGAAGAGAGAAAAGTTGAAAACAACGGGAAGAAAAGAGGAAGAAAGAACGTCGGAAGAAGAAGGTGAAGGCCTTACCTGTCCGAAGAGGCCCGTCGCGGAGAGAGAAGCCCGCTCCCTCAGGTCAGTGGAAGTCCCGGGCTCGGGACTACAAAAATGGCTCACAGAGCCGAGTAAAAGTGCGCTACCGCGCATGAAAAAAAAACACACTGACGGGAGGGGAGGAACAGCTGCGGAGTCGATCTCCACAGCTGAGAGAGACACCTGCAGCACAGCAACAGGTGCAGAACATGGAAAATAACGACAACAAGAAAGAAGAGGGTAAAAGAAAACAAGGAAACAACAGATGGTCAACCCAGAGGAAGAAGAAGAAAAACAGAAAGAAATGGAAGAAGAGAAAGGCAAGACAATGGATATATCTTTTTTTAAAGAATATATGGAATCAGTGAAAGAATGGCAATTACAAGAATTTAATGAGATAAAAAGAATTAAGAATGCAGAAGAAAAAATGAATAAAATAGAAATGGTCATGTCAGAGATAGGAAAAAGAGTGGAAAATATGGAAGATCGAGAAATAATTGTAGAAATGGAATTAAAAGATAAATTAGAAGAATCTAATAAAAAAGTTAAAGAGGCACATGAGCTGTTAGCTCAGAAGATAGATATAATAGAAAACTATAATAGAAGAAATAATATAAAGATAGTGGGCCTTAAGGAAGATGAAGAAGGCAAGAATATGAGAGAATTTAAAAAAGATTGGATCCCCAGGGTCCTAGGAAGACCAGAATTACAGGAAGAAATGGAAATAGAGAAGGCACATAGAACTTTCGCCCCGAAACCACAACCGCAGCAAAAACCAAGATCCATTTTAGTAAAATTCTTAAGATACATAACAAGAGAAAATATATTGGAGAAAGCAATGAAGAAAGTAAGAGAAGACAAAAAGCCATTAGAATATAAAGGTCAAAAAAAATTTTTCTATCCTGACATAAGTTTTGAACTCCTGAAGAAGAGGAAGGAGTTCAATACAGCAAAAACGATCTTATGGAAAAAAGGATATAAATTTATGTTAAAGTACCCAGCGGTACTTAAAATAGTTATTCCAGGGCAACAAAACAGACTATTCTCGGATCCAGAGGAAGCAAGAAAATTTGCAGAACAACTAGAAAACAAGCAGAGAGATGAAGACATGTAATGAGAGTAAAAATGACCACGAACACAAGAGAAACTTGTCCGTGAACTACTCTTTGCAGACGATGCCGCTTTAGTTGCCCATTCAGAGCCAGCTCTTCAGCGCTTGACTTCCTGCTTTGCGGAAACTGCCAAAATGTTTGGCCTGGAAGTCAGCCTGAAGAAAACTGAGGTCCTCCATCAGCCAGCTCCCCACCATGACTACCAGCCCCCCCACATCTCCATCGGGCACACAAAACTCAAAACGGTCAACCAGTTCACCTATCTCGGCTGCACCATTTCATCAGATGCAAGGATCGACAATGAGATAGACAACAGACTCGCCAAGGCAAATAGCGCCTTTGGAAGACTACACAAAAGAGTCTGGAAAAACAACCAACTGAAAAACCTCACAAAGATAAGCGTATACAGAGCTGTTTTCGTACCCACAATCCTGTTCGGCTCCGAATCATGGGTCCTCTACCGGCACCACCTACGGTTCCTAGAACGCTTCCACCAGCGTTGTCTCCGCTCCATCCTCAACATCCATTGGAGCGCTTACATCCCTGATGTCGAAGTACTCGAGATGGCAGAGGTCGACAGCATCGAGTCCACGCTGCTGAAGATCCAGCTGCGCTGGATGGGTCACGTCTCCAGAATGGAGGACCATCGCCTTCCCAAGATCGTGTTATATGGCGAGCTCTCCACTGGCCACCGTGACAGAGGTGCACCAAAGAAAAGGTACAAGGACTGCCTAAAGAAATCTCTTGGTGCCTGCCACATTGACCACTGCCAGTGGGCTGATAACGCCTCAAACCGTGCATCTTGGCGCCTCACAGTTTGGCGGGCAGCAACCTCCTTTGAAGAAGACCGCAGAGCCCACCTCACTGACAAAAGGCAAAGGAGGAAAAACCCAACACCCAACCCCAACCAACCAATTTTCCCCTGCAACCGATGCAATCGTGTCTGCCTGTCCCGCATCGGACTTGTCAGCCACAAACGAGCCTGCAGCTGACGTGGACTTTTTACCCCCTCCATAAATCTTCGTCCGCGAGGCCAAGCCAAAGAAAGAAGATATATATATATAGTGTGTATACATGAATGTATCCGTATTTAGAGGAAAATATATAGAGTATAGACAAGAATTAATAAGGGAGGGAAAGGGAATAGAGGGAATAAGGAGGGAATTAAAAGAGTGACCTTTGTTACATATGAAAATTGAAATCTTTTCCGGGGGGTGCTGGGTGGGGAGGAGTTACGGTCACTGCAAAATCAGTTGACGTTTGCGAGTGAATTCGCAAATCCAAATGGAGAGGGGAGATGTGGTTGCCCGACAAGGGATAAAGGGCAACTCAGGAGGGGGAGGGGAGAATGGGGTTAAAGAAGTTTTAAATAGGAGAATAAGGAAAATGTTTGATGTTTTAGAAATGTTGTCTTATAAAGTGTTCAAAACAAGAAAGCAGAAATGGATAAGAAGGAAAGGTGATGATGGAGAAACGGAAAGGGAAGATAAACAAAGTATGACATGGCTACGCTGAACTATATGACTTTAAATATTAACGGAATACATAACCAAATTAAAAGGAAGAAACTGCTAAATTTACTGAAAAAAGAAAAATATTGATATAGCATTTGTGCAAGAAACACATTTAACTGAATTGGAGCACAAGAAATTAAAGAGAGATTCGGTAGGACATGTAACAGCAGTGTCGTATAATTCAAAAGCAAGAGGAGTAGCTATATTAATTAGTAAAAATGTGCCAATTAAAATAGAAGAGGAAATAATAGATCCAGCAGGGATAAAATGTCAGATATATTCGGAGTTTTGGAATCTACTCAATGTATATCACCTAACGAAGAAGATCAAAAGTTTATGCAAGATTTTTTTTGAAGATAGCAGATACGCAAGATAACATATTAATAGGAGGGGATTTCAACCTGAATTTGGATTCAAATATGGACAAAACTGGGAAAAAAATTAACAGAAAGAACAAAGTAACCAAATTTATAATTAAATCGATGGAAGAAATGCAACTTTTGGATATATGGAGGAAAAAACACCCAAATGAAAAGGAATATTCATATTACTCGGGTAGACATAAAACATATTCCAGAATAGACCTATTTTTGTTATCAGCTCGTATGCAAGATAGAGTAAGAAAAACAGAATATAAAGCTAGAATATTATAGGACCATTCACCATTGATATTGACAATAGAGTTAGAGGACATCCCTCCAAGAATGTATAGATGGAGATTAAACTCCATGCTACTTAAAAGGCAGGATTTTAGAGAATTCATTGAAAGACAAATTAAAATGTATTTTGAAATAAATATGGAATCAGTGAAAGATAAGTTTATACTATGGGATGCAATGAAAACGTTCATTAGAGAGCAAATAATAAGTTATGTAACCAAGATGAAGAAGGACTATAATCAGGAAACAAAGCAGTTGGAAAGGGAAATAGGAAATATAGAAAAAGAATTAGCAATGAAGGAAGATACAACTAAAATAAGAGAATTGGCAGATTAAAAAATAAAATATGAAACACTACAAACATATAAGGTGGAGAAGAATATAATGAAGAGAAAACAGAAATATTATGAACTAGGGGAAAAAACGCACAAAATTCTAGCATGGCAGCTTAAGACAGAACAAGCTAAGAAAATGGTATTGGCATCAAGAAAGAAAGACAAACAAATCTCATATAATCCAACGGAGATCAAGGAAAACTTTAGAGAATTCTATGAACAATTATACCAAACTGAAAACAAAGGGAAAGAAGGCAAAATAGATGAATTTTTAACTAAAATTGAACTACCAAAATTACAAATATAGGAACAAAATAAATTAATAGAACCATTTGAAATAGTAGAAATACAAGAGATAATAAAAAAATTACCAAATAATAAAACACCAGGAGAGGATGGATTCCCAATAGAATTCTATAAAACATTTAAAGATTTATTAATTCCACTCCTCCTGGAAGTAATCAACCAGACTGATAAAACACAAAGCTTACCAGATTCATGTAAAACAGCAATAATTACAGTAATACTAATGCAAGGGAAAGATCCACTCGCACCAGCATCATATAGACCAATATCTTTACTTAACACAGATTATAAGATAATAGCTAAACTATTAGCAAACAGATTAGCAGAGTATGTACCTAAAATGGTAAATCTAGACCAAACTGGATTTATTAAAAAAAGATGCACAACAGACAATATTTGTAAATTTATTAACTTAATTCATGCAGTAGAAGGGAGTAAAGCGCCAACAGTAGCAGTTGCTTTAGACACAGAGAAGGCCTTTGACAGAGTAGAATGGAATTATTTATTCAAAGTATTGCAAAAATTAGTTTACCAGAGAAGTATATTAATTGGATTAAAGCCTTATATAAGGGGCCATTGGCGAAAGTGACAGTAAATGGATATATATCAAAGCAATTTAAAGTAAGCAGGTCAACACGGCAGGGATGCCCACTATCACCCTTATTGTTCGCGTTAGCTATAGAACCACTAGCAGAATTGATAAGAACAGAAAATAATATAAAAGGGATAAAAATAAAAGACAAGGAATATAAAATCAGTTTATTTGTGGATAATGTTATAGTATACTTAACAGAACCAGAACTATCAATAAAAGAATTATATAAGAAATTGAAGGAATATGGAGAAGAGTCGGGTTACAAGATTTTTTTTTTTTTTTTTTAATTTTTTATTTTTCACACCATAAATCACAATAGCCATGATATACACTTTTTCTTTTCCACACATTTACAGTGACTTTTTCTCCCTCCCCCCTCCCTCCTCCCAAGCCACCCCCCCACCCACCCCTCTCATCCATTTTAGGTATACAATCTAGGTTGCATTAATTCAGTTAGACAATGTTGTCATTCAACAGAAATACACCAGAAATTCTACTGAGTCCATTCTTTTCTTTTCTTCTCCTTCCATCAACTTAGGTAATGTTTGTTCCCGGTAGGTTTTCGCTATTGTATTTAATGTAAGGCTCCCATACTTGTTCGAATATTTCAATATTATTTCTTAAACTATATGTTATTTTTTCTAATGGAATACATTTATTCATTTCTATATACCATTGTTGTATTTTCAAATTATCTTCCAATTTCCAGGTTGACATAATACATTTTTTTGCTACGGCTAGGGCTATCTTGACAAATCTTTTTTGTGCATCTTCCAAGTCAATTCCAAATTCTTTATTTTTTATGTTACTTAGGAGAAAGATCTCTGGATTCTTTGGTATATTGTTTTCTGTTATTTTATTTAAAATCTGATTGAGATCATCCCAAAATTTTTCTACTCTCTCACATGTCCAGATTGCATGAATTGTTGTTCCCCTTTCTTTTTTACATCGAAAACATCTATCAGATACTGTTGGGTCCCATTTATTTAACTTTTGCGGTGTAATGTTTAGTCTGTGTAACCAATTATATTGTATCATACGCAGCCTCGTATTTATTGTATTTCTCATCGTTCCAGAGCATAACTTCTCCCATGTTTCCTTTTTTATCTTTATATTTAAATCTTGTTCCCATTTTTGTTTAGTTTTACCATTTGTTTCCTCATTCTCCTTTTCTTGCAGTTTAATATACATATTTTTTATAAATCTTTTGATTAACATTGTATCTGTAATCACATATTCAAGGTTACTTCCCTCTGGTAAACTCAAGTTGTTTCCTAATTTATCTTTCAAGTAGGATCTCAGTTGGTAATATGCCAGCGCTGTATCTCCAGTTATATTGTACTTATCTCTCATTTGTTCAAAGGATAAGAATCTACTTCCTGAAAAACAATTTTCTATTCTTTTAATCCCTTTTTTTTCCCATTTTCTAAAGGCAAGGTTGTCTATTGTAAAAGGGAGTAGCTTATTTTGCGTCAATATTAGTTTTGGTATTTGGTAATTTATTTTATTTCTTTCTACATGAATCTTCTTCCATATATTGAGGAGATGGTGTAATACTGGAGAAGTTCTATGTTGTACCAATTTTTCGTCCCATTTATATAATATGTGTTCAGGTATCTTTTCCCCTATTTTATCTAATTCTAGTCTCGTCCAGTCTGGTTTTTCCCTTGTTTGATAAAAATCTGATAGGTACCTTAATTGTGCGGCTCTATAATAATTTTTGAGGGTTACAAGATTAACGTAAATAAAAGTGAAGCAATGCCAATGAATAATGCGGATTTCTCAAAATTTAAGAAGGAATCACCATTCAGTAGGCAAATGCAAGCAATAAGATACCTAGGTATACAAATAAATAAAAATCTCGGCCATCTATATAAACTCAATTATTATCCACTAATGAAAAAATTACAGGACGATTTAGAGCATTGGAAAGATTTACCATTAACACTAATAGGAAGGATAAACTGTATTAAAATGAACATTTTCCCAAGGATATTATACCTATTTCAGGCATTGCCAATACACTTGACAGAGAAATTCTTCAAGGAGTTAAAGAAAATAATAAGGAAATTTTTATGGAAAGGGGGGAAACCGAGGATAGCACTAGATAAATTAACAGAATGGTATAAACAAGGAGGCTTACAACTGCCAAACTTTAAAAATTATTATAGAGCCGCACAATTAAGATACCTATCAGATTTTGACCAAACAAGGGAAAAGCCAGATTGGACTAGATTAGAACTAGATAAAATAGGGGAAAAGATACCTGAACACATATTATATAAATGGGATGAAAAATTGGTACAACGTAGGAGTTCTCCAGTATTACATCATCTACTCACTATTTGGAAAAAGATTCATGTAGAAAGGAATAAAACAAATTACCAATTACCAAAACTAATATTGACGCAAAACAAGTTACTCCCTTTTTCAATAGATAACCTTTCCTTTAGAGAATGGGAGAAAAAAGGGAACAAAAGAATAGAAAATTGTTTTTCACGAAATAGATTATTATCCTTTGAACAAATGAAAGATAAATACAATATAACTCAAGATACAGCGCTGGCATATTACCAATTGAGATCTTACTTGAAGGATAAATTAGGAAGCAGTCTGAGGTTACCAGAGGGAAGTAACTTTGAATATGTGATTACAGATACAATGATAATCAAAAGATTTATAACAAATATGTATATTAAACTGCAAGAAAAGGAGAATGAGGAAACAAATGGTAAAACTAAACAAAAAGGGGAACAAGATTTCAATATAAAGATAAAAAAGGAAACATGGGAGAAATTATGTTCTGGAACGATGAGAAATACAATAAATACGAGGCTGCGTATGATACAATATAATTGGTTACACAGACTATACATTACACCGCAAAAGTTAAATAAATGGGACCCAACAGTATCTGATAGATGTTTTCGATGTAAAAAAGAAAGGGGAACAACAATTCATGCAATCTGGACATGTGAGAGAGTAGAAAAATTTTGGGATGATCTCAATCAGATATTAAATAAAATAACAGAAAACAATATACCAAAGAATCCAGAGATCTTTCTCCTAAGTAACATAAAAAATAAAGAATTTGGAATTGACTTGGAAGATGCACAAAAAAGATTTGTTAAGATAGCCCTAGCCATAGCAAAAAAATGTATTATGTCAACCTGGAAATTGGAAGATAATTTGAAAATACAACAATGGTATATAGAAATGAATAAATGTATTCCATTAGAAAAAATAACATATAGTTTAAGAAATAATATTGAAATATTCGAACAAGTATGGGAGCCTTACATTAAATACAATAGCGAAAACCTACCGGGAACAAACATTACCTAAGTTGATGGAAGGAGAAGAAAAGAAAAGAATGGACTCAGTAGAATTTCTGGTGTATTTTTGTTGAATGACAACATTGTCTGACTGGCTTAATGCAACCTAGATTGTATACCTAAAATGGATGAGAGGGGGGGGTGGGGGGGGTGGCTTGGGAGGAGGGAGGGGGGGGAGAAAAAGTCACTGTATATGTGTGAAAAAGAAAACGTGTATATCATGGCTAACGTGATTTATGGTGTGAAAAATAAAAAATTTAAAAAAAATAAAAATAAAAATAAAAAAGTTAGCTCTAGCTGTAGCAAAAAAATGTATTATGTCAACCTGGAAATTGGAAGATAATTTAAAAATACAACAATGGTATATCGAAATGAATAAATGTATTCCATTAGAAAAAATAACATATAGTTTAAGAAATAATATTGAAATATTTGAACAAATATGGGAGCCTTACATGAATCACAATAGAGAAAACCTACCGGGGACATTCACTACCTAAATTAACAAAAGGAGAAGGAAATGAAAAGAATTGACTCAGTGGAATTTCTTGTTTATTTTTATTGAATGACAACATTGTTTGACTGGTTTAATATATCTTAGATTTTGTACTTTAAATGGATGGGGGGGAGGAAGGGAGGGTGGGATGGGAGGAGGGAGGGGGGGAGAAAATGACACTGTATATATTTGAAAAGGAAAATGTATGTATCATGGTCAATGTGGTTTATGGTGTGAAAAATAAAAAAAATTAAAAAAAAAAGGATAGATGCTTTTGCTGTAAAAATGAAATTGGAGCAACAATACATACAATTTGAGCATGCGAGAAAATGAATACATTTTGGGAAGAACTAAATCAGATATTAAATGAAATACAAAAAACAACATACCAAAAAATCCAGAAATTTTTCTTTTAAATGACATAAAAAGTAAGAACTAGGTCTCATATTGGATAAAGCACAAAAAAGATTCATTATGATAGACTTAGAAGTAGCAAAAAAATGCATAATGTCAACTTGGAAAATGGAAGATTCTGAAAATACAACAATGGTACATGGAAATGAATAAGTGTATTCCACTGGAAAAAATTACATACAAATTAAAAGACAAAGTTGTGGTGAATGTCTGCCAAGTTGCCTGTTTCCCCTCTGCCGAGCCTTGCTGTACTAACATTGGCTGTGCATTATCTCTATTGTTAAGGACACTCCCCTTGGGTATAACTGTGTATGTACCTACGGCTTTTGAGGTTGATGGGGGGGTTATACCAGTTTAAAAGGGTACCTTTTGGGGTCACGAATGATGTGTCCGTGTTTCAGAGGGAAATGGATAAGATTGATAGGACGTATGAGTTACAGGGTACGTTTCCCTATCTGGATAATGTCACAATCTGTGAGAAAACACAAGCTGAGCAAGACAACAACTTAAAGAAATTTTTAGGAACAGCTAAAGAACTCAACCTTACATTTAACGAGGGCAAATGTGTGTTCAACACAACAGAGCTACCCATTCTGGGCTACATTGTCCACAAGGGCGAAATCCGCCCCGACCCGGAAAGAATGGCCCCCCTTAAGAAGTTACCGCCCCCAGACTCAGCAAAAGCCCTTACAAGGTGTATGGGATTCTTTTCCTACGACTGCAAGTGGTTTTGGGACTACGCCACGAAGGCATGCCCTCTGTTTGACACTAAATCTTTTCCTCACTCTCCAATGGCCTTGAAGAGTTTCAAGAGAATTAAAGCTGATATTGCCAAAGCTGCACTCTCGTCCATTGACGAGGATATCCCATTCCAAGTGGAAACTGATGCCTCAGATTGTGCCTTGCAGGAACCCTTAATCAAAAGGGCAGACCTGTGGTATTCTTCTCCCGCACGTTACACGGACCTGAACTTAAACATCCTGCCATTGAAAAAGAAGTCCAGGCTATTATTGAAGTTGTTCACTACTGGATACACTTTCTAGCCGGCAGAAAATTTACTCTTGTCACTGATCAGAAATCTGTAGCCTACATGTTCAGAACTAAACACAAAAGTAAAATCAAGAATGATAAGATGGCACGCTGGCGAATAGAACTCTCAACTTATAATTATGAGATCCAGTACAGACCGGGCAGGTTAAATGATCCCTCTGACTCATTGTCACGATCTGCTGCTGGTGCTCAGTTGGAGGGGCTAAAAGAGATCCATAGCAGACTGTGCCTCCCAGGTGTCACGAGATTCTTCCACTACATAAGGGCTAACAACCTTCCTTACTCTCTGGAAGAGGTCAAGAAACTGACTAAAAGCTGTCCCGTCTGCACAGAATGCAAATTGCAGTACTTCAAAGCTCAGGAGGCCACTCTCATCAAGGCAACCCGACCTTTTGAGAGGATTAGCTTAGATTTTAAAGGACCGTTACCTTCCAACAACAAAAATATATATTTCCTTACTGTAATTGACGAATATTCCAGGTTTCCCTTTGCAATATCCTGCCCTGATGTCTCATAAGCGTCTGTCATTAAGTCACTTGACAGAATTTTCAGCATTTTTGGTTTTCCCAATTACATTCATACCGATAGGGGCTCAGAATTCATGAGCGCTGAACTGTGGCAAGCCCTGCTATGGAAGGGGATTGCTACCACCCGTACCACAAGCTACAACCCACAGGGCAATGGGCAGGTCGAAAGGGCTAATGCTACAGTCTGGAAGACTGTTAATCTTGCTTTAAAAACACATGGTTACCCTGTTACCCGGTGGCAGGAGGTGCTGCCTGAGACATTACATTCTATTTGGTCTTTATTGTGTACTGCAACATATCAAACACCTATGTTTGACTTTCCTAGGAAATCAGGAACTGTGATGGACTGGCCAGCCTGTTTATCTGAGCCTGAAACCGTGCTGCTAAAGAGCCATGATCGGGCATGTAAAACAGGCCCCCTAGTCCAACCAGTTCAGCTACTGCATACCAACCCCAACTTCTTCTTCTTTGGCTTGGCTTCGCGGACGAAGATTTATGGAGGGGGTAAATATCCACGTCAGCTGCAGGCTCGTTTGTGGCTGACGTCCGAGGTGGGACAGGCAGACGCGGTTGCAGGGGAAAATTGGTTGGTTGGGATTGGGTGTTGGGTTTTTCCTCCTTTGCCTTTTGTCAGTGAGGTGGGCTCTGCGGTCTTCTTCAAAGGAGGTTGCTGCCCGCCAAACTGTGAGGCGCCAAGATGCACGGTTTGAGGCGATATCAGCCCACTGGCGGTGGTCAATGTGGCAGTCCTTGTACCTTTTCTTTGGTGCACCTCTGTCACGGTGGCCAGTGGAGAGCTCGCCATATAACACGATCTTGGGAAGGCGATGGTCCTCCATTCTGGAGACGTGACCCACCCAGCACAGCTGGATCTTCAGCAGCGTGGACTCGATACTGTCGACCTCTGCCATCTCGAGTACTTCGACGTTAGGGATGAAAGCGCTCCAATGAATGTTGAGGATGGAGCGGAGACAACGCTGGTGGAAGCGTTCTAGGAGCCGTAGGTGATGCCGGTAGAGGACCCATGATTCGGAGCCTAACAGGAGTGTGGGTATGACAACGGCTCTGTATACGCTTATCTTTGTGAGGTTTTTCAGTTGGTTGTTTTTCCAGACTCTTTTGTGTAGTCTTCCAAAGGTGCTATTTGCCTTGGCGAGTCTGTTGTCTATCTCGTTGTCGATCCTTGCATCTGATGAAATGGTGCAGCCGAGATAGGTAAACTGGTTGACTGTTTTGAGTTTTGTGTGCCCGATGGAGATGTGGGGGGGGCTGGTAGTCATGGTGGGGAGCTGGCTGATGGAGAACCTCCGTTTTCTTCAGGCTGACTTCCAGGCCAAACATTTTGGCAGTTTCCGCAAAACAGGACGTCAAGCGCTGAAGAGCTGGCTCTGAATGGGCAACTAAAGCGGCATCATCCGCAAAGAGTAGTTCATGGACAAGTTGCTCTTGTGTCTTGGTGTGAGCTTGCAGGCGCCTCAGATTGAAGAGACTGCCATCCGTGTGGTACCGGATGTAAACAGCGTCTTCATTGTTGGGGTCTTTCATGGCTTGGTTCAGCATCATGCTGAAGAAGATTGAAAAGAGGGTTGGTGCGAGAACACAGCCTTGCTTCACGCCATTGTTAATGGAGAAGGGTTCAGAGAGCTCATTGCTGTATCTGACCCGACCTTGTTGGTTTTCGTGCAGTTGGATAACCATGTTGAGGAACTTTGGGGGGCATCCAATGCGCTCTAGTATTTGCCAAAGCCCTTTCCTGCTCATGGTGTCAAAGGCTTTGGTGAGGTCAACAAAGGTGATGTAGAGTCCTTTGTTTTGTTCTCTGCAATTTTCTTGGAGCTGTCTGAGGGCAAAGACCATGTTAGTAGTTCCTCTGTTTGCGCGAAAGCCGCACTGTGATTCTGGGAGAATATTCTCGGCGACACTAGGTATTATTCTATATAGTAGAATCCTAGCGAAGATTTTGCCTGCAATGGAGAGCAGCGTGATTCCCCACGGGAGTACTGACACTGTACCCTTAAGAGATCTGGCCTTGCCTGGTTCACCCCTTCCTCATATCCCTACTCAGAGTGAGCCTAAGAGATTGGCCTCACCCCCCCACTCCACCCCCCCCAGCCTGTGACCCCTAGTAAGCTTTCAGATGGCCATGCTGAGGCTCTACTGCCTCACACTGGCGATTCTGGAGCGGGTCCAGAAGTCAGTCCTTCCCACACTACCAGTTCCCAAGGTTACAAAGGAGTCACCTGTTTTGAGAAGAAGCACCAGAATTCGTAAAAAACCTGATAGGCTGACATATTCATACAACATCTCATTATATTTCGATTGCTTGCTAGATATTGGCATATTTTAGCTGTTAGAGTATTCTTAATGCCAAACATCACTTGCTTCAGTCTTTCCTAGCAGCTATCCTTTTGATTTTAACCCTTCTTCTGCTGGGGGGAGGCTGTGGTGAATGTCTGCCAAGCTGCCTGTCTACCCCCTTTGGCGAGCCTTGCTGTACTAATTGGCTGTGTATGATCTCTACTGTTAATGACACTCCCCTTGGGTATAACTGTGTACGCACCTATTGTCTTTCATTATTGTACCATGAGTTTCTGCTAATAAATGGCACTTCAAAAGTTACATTGTTTGAACAAATCTGGGAACCATACATTGAACATAACAGAAAGATCCGGCCTCGGACCTCCACCACTGTGATAGTACAGATCTATCACCAATGTACATAGTGTATATAGTTACTGTATCTAGACTGTGCTTACAGCGATTGGCTGAGAGCTAAGCCACACCTATTGTTTGGGCCTTAAAGGGTGTGTCCCTAGCCAGGTCGGATCATTCCGGACTGGTCGGCCACCTGTGAAGAGCTCCGGTCTTTTGCTAATAAAAGCCTTGGTTTGGATCAACAAGTCTTTGGTTCTTTCGACGAGCTCTACAACCACATAAAATGATAAGAAGATAAACACGATCAGATTTAATGTGTATAAGTAGATGACACGTCTTTCTTGTTTGTTTTTCTTTTGTATAAAGATGTTGTTTTATTGTATTTTATATGTTCAATATTTATTGGTTTTGGAAGGGATGGGTAGAAAAGAAAATGTACATATTTAATGAGATACATCTGTAAATATTTTTGGTTGCTATGGTTCATAGTGCGATAAATAAAGAATTTTTTTAAAAAAACAATACCCATTATTTGCAGTTTGTGACCCACCCTCTTACCCCAAAGTCCCTCCATCCTTCAACCCTCCCCACCATTTGCTGTTTGTGTCCCACCCTCGTACCGTAAGGTCCCTCTGACCTGAGACACTCCCCACCATTCACACTGTGTGACCCACTACTCCGAGGTCCATTGACATTCCTTACTCTGTAACAATGGGGTACAATACTGGTGGGGATGGGTCTGTCCCTGTATAAAGTGGGGTACAGTACTGGTGGGGATGGGTCTGTCCCTGTATGACACTGGGGTACAGTACTGGTGGGGATGGGTCTGTCCCTGTATAAAGTGGGGTACAGTACTGGTGGAGATGGGTTTGTCCCTGTATAAACTGGGGTACAGTACTGGTGGGGATGGGTCTGTCCCTGTATAACACTGGGGTACAGTACTGGTGGAGTTGATTCTGTCACTGTTATTTATTTGGACATACAGCACGATCATTTCAGCCCACGAGTCCTTGCTGCCCAATTTACCCCCCCATTAACCTATACTGCCCCCCCGGTATGATTTTGAAGGGTGGGAGGAAACCGGAGCCCCCTGAAAAAACCAACACAGACACTGGGAGGGAGGATGTACAAACTCCTTACAGGCAGTGGGATTTGATCCCTGGTCCAGTCCCGATCGCTGTTGCTATAAAGGCGTTGCGCCAACCGCTACCCCAATCTAACGCAGTTGTAGGTCTACGGCAGATGCCACTTCACTGGCTCCACTCAAAGCCCTGGAAATGTGCAGATATCACCATGCTCTTTATTGATGATAGATCAGCATTCAACAACCTCATTCTCTCAAAACGAACCTGCAAACTCTATGGCCTCTACACCTTGGGTTCTAGATTTCATCATCTCCAGACGCCAACCACTGAGGATTAGGAAGAACATCTCCTCCACAATCTCCATCAGTACCAGAGCACCACAGGGCTGCGTTCTTTGCCCCATACTCTACTCACTTTACACCAATGACTGCATGGCTAAGTACAACAACAACACAAATTTGCTGACGATACGATGGAGTGGGTCGTATAATGGGGATGATTAATCAACATAGAGGAGGTAGACTGATCTGTGCAATCCTTCAAATCCCAATGAGATATGCTGTCTGGATCCATTGTCCTGTGTGCGTTCACCTTGGATAGGGTTCTCCTCACCTCAGTTGTGACTATGCGAGGGTGGGGGGAGGGGAGAGATAGAGCATTCTTTTGCATCATCCTGTTTTTCTCCTCAAACCGTGCATCGAAGGTGTTCAGTCTGTCCAGAAGGGAGGCATCATTGTCTTTCGCTCACAAGATTGACGAGATCTATTGTGGTCTTGATCCACACGTCCCTCATGTCACCAGTGTCGCGTACAGCTGTCTATAGACCTTCTGTGAGTACCCCCACTTTTGTGTTCTGGATTGCATGGGAGAGATCAGCCCTGGTTCATCGTAGTGCCATTGTACACCCTGTCCTGAAGGCAGCATCACAAGCTCTGAGAAGTCCTGAACCTCTGCATCAACCATGGTTTCCGGTGAGCCCTGGTTGTGAAGCATTTGATCTCAGTAACATCCTCAATGAACTTGCTGATGTAGCCGGTCATTGAGTTCGTGTACTCCACTATGTTTACGTGACCATTGTAGGTGGCAGCCTCCCTGAAACAGCTCCAACCCATGGTCTTGAAGCAGTCTTGCAGCGCTGCCATGTGCCCCACCTGGCCACATTCTGTTCTCCCTGCATACTGACCTAGTTTGCTTTGTCAGAAGTCTGTATGCCAGAGTTAGCAGGACAGATATGTGATCTGAGTATTGAAGGTGGGGGCCAAGGTGCAGCCTTGTACACACCTGGGGTGTTGGTGTACACCCGATCCAGGGTATTCTCTCCTCTGGTAGTGAATTTGAAACCATGGTAAGAGTGTTTTCAGGTTGGTCTGGTTGAAGTCACCAGCAACGAGTCTGGGTTTCACGGATGGCACCGCAAAGCTTCTTCGTGGTGTTACAAGATCAAACCAGCAACCACAAAGAAGGCTTATCACACAGGGGTAAAGATGAACAATTACTTTATTAACAAAAATTCACCTTCAAACTTTAATTAAAAAACCCCCCCTTTTATAACAATGCCCACTGGTTATTTTGCAAATTTCTATAACACTGTAAAACTAATAAATTCCCCAGCCTAAATATAACATATGCAATTAAAGACTGTTATATTTCCAACCAGCCCACAGAAAAACTTAGACACAAAACAGACAAGACTCACAAAACTTCGATCTCAAACAAAGCAAATATCATAAACAAAATTCAGTTTGCTTGGTAAACTGAAGCCAAAAGATCTTTGAGAGAGAGCACAAAATTCGAAGTGGTCTTGCGGAGAGAGGAACCACTGGCTAGGTCTGGATCCTTCTGGCTGCCTTCGGAATGTTCATCCTTTTTGAAATGCCCAACATTCTAAACTGTCCCCCAGACCATGACTCATGCTCTGGGCCTCCTTCCACTCCACAGCAGCCCCAGTGGTGGTTTACCATCCAAGTCCAGAAATTTTTAGATCATTTTCTGCACATGCTCAGTCTGTCTCTCACACTCTCAGCGGTCCACCTTCACTGTGGCTCTCTAAGGCAAACTGTCACTTCTTAACATAAAACCACACAACACATAGGCCAATACACAAAACAGAACTCTGTCACAGTGGTTTCACCCTCATTAGCCAAAGGTGGAACGCAGACTGCGGCAATTGATGTGGCTAAGAATTCCCTGGACAGGTAGAAGGGTCTATATTCCACCAAGAGGTACTCTATCTCTGCTGAGCAGAAGGTCTCCACAACATTGGCGCAGCCCCCACTAGCAGCAGTGCCTCCGTCTGCCCTGAAGGAGAAGAGGCCATGCAGCTGGATCACTGAGTCTGGGATGGAGTCCTGGAGCCATGTTTCTGTAATCAGCAGACCACAGCAGCCCTACAGTTCTTTCTGGTTCAGATGCAGCCTCAGGTCATCCATTTTGTATTTGTGAGCAGGGAACGCAGGTCTGAAGGAGGCAACTCTCAGTCGAACCCTGATGCTGGCCCACTTGCTGCTCTTCTGCCTTCTCCAACAGCACTTCCAAAGTTATCACAGGCAACTCCAACCATCCACTCCGTGGTTTGCTGCACTTTTACTTTTACTCACTGCTACTACGGAAATGCCATTCAGGAGTCAGTGACCAAAGTCCCCCTGGACAACTACAATCTTTTATCTTGATCCATAGCACACTGTATAATGTTACACCAATCAGAAAAGACCTAATCTTTTAATATCCAATAGTTAGTTCCTCGCATGTACAAAGTATCTCTAAGTTAGTACGCTTACTGTATAATATTTTACCTATCATAAGACCACAGCTTATCAATACTAGTAGCTAGTTTCTCACCTATGCTAATCAGTCCAGGTGCTGATCAACAAATGCTCTATTGTTCTCTCAGATCCTGCTGCATCCTTCTGTGAGAGATGAGTAAAACTGATCTAAAAATATGAAGATGAGGAAACTAGTATAGATATATGTGTAATGAATAAAGCCAGTATGAATAGGATAAGAAATGGATATTAGAATGTAGGAAGCAGAGTTAGTCTGAGTAAGATAAGAATCTTCTAGCCTTTAGACAGAATCAGCAAATTCACCCTATGAATGAGATAAGGATAGACAATAGATAATAGAATGTAGGAAGTAAAGTTAGTCTGAATAAGATAAGGGTCTTCTAGCCTTAGACAGAATGAGCAAGTTCTGCATATAAGGTTGTAGCCCTGAGAGTCAGGAAGGTGTGAATTAGAACAAAGGCAGGTTTGTGAATAAGGACAATGGCATGATGGGACACCGACAGGATAACCCCTGGTCCTCCAAGTTCACAGAACCAGCACGTAGGCAGACTGAATTGCCTAATGCCAAATTCATCCAGGAGGCAGAAGAATGTAAGGGGAGGGTATTTCCCCAGTGTATGTGTGTATTCCCAGGGTAAGGGGAAGCACCCAACTTTGCATTGCTGTAAAATAAATGTTCTTTGTTCTCAATTTTTGTCTCGAGCAATTTCTGTGAAGGTTCTTCTGTTTCTCACAAATGGGGACTCGTCCGGGATCCCACTCCCTCCACTGACAGAGTGCCCGAAGACGGGGGTAGGTGCACCCCGGCTGATTCAGCTGGACTCACGGACGGCGGGTGACTGGTCAGTGGATGAAGCGAGTGATATCCGAGAAGAGGCATTGAGAACAAACAACGGGAGGATGTTAAGGAAGCGTGCTAGGAATAGCTACTGGATCCCGGTAAGAGGAATTTTACTTACCTCTCACTATGCGAGGTGTGAGTAGCATGGAAGATAGTCCTAGGGAAGGATGGGATGATCAGATAACTAAGCAAAGTCCGTTAGGATTAATGCTATTTGATTGGGGTGCGGGGAGAACCCGTGGGAAAGACAAACTGACCATGGTCAGGTATTGCTGTATTGAATGGGTTAAAAGTCCGATAAAAGGGAGTTCGGTATATTGGCCATAGATCGGATCCGAGGATGACTGGATGTGTCAGGCATTGAACATTTGGCTCTATCAAAACCAAAGAGATAATATTGAGAGCAGAGAATATGCAGCCTGCTGGCTCAGTGGATCGGTTGATCAACTGGTTTTGAATGAAAAGGAATGTAAGGACAAGAAAGATGAGGAACCTTTTGTCCCTGAAACACAAGGATGGGATGTGTTACATTCCCTTCCTCCACCTTATGCTCCTCCTATGCCAGCTCCTATCTTTCCCCTCTCTCCTATGCTCTACCCTTCTGCACCTTCCCCTCCTCCCCCACAGCTAAAGAAAGGAGAAGAAAGTAGGGGTGGTATGATGACCCGTTCACAAAGTACTAGATTGCCACCTCTATTGACAAGAGAGGGAGGAGACTTTAATTCAGAACAGTGTGAGACCCTCCGGGAAGAAAGGGCTGAACCCTTTGATTCATTTCCTGGAGAGCAGGAACCTAGAGATAATAAGCCAGAAATTAACTGGATGAGACCTCTGCGGGAAGTTCCCGTGGGAGGGGGTCTTGGTTTCGTAAATGTGCCCCTGACTAGTACGGAGGTGCGAAACTTTAAGAGAGAATTGACCTCCCTGATAGAGGATCCTCAGTGATGTGCCGAACAATTAGATCAATTTTTGGGACCAAATATATATACATGGGATGAGTTAACATCGATCTTTAGGGCTCTGTTCACTTTGGATGAACGTGGGATGATTCGCCAAGCAGGGATTAGAGTCTGGGATAGGGACCATCAAGCGGGACCAGAGGCGGTACCTGGGGAACTTAAATTCCCCTTGGCAAAACCAAATTGGGATAAGAATACTAATGATGGACGCACATTAATGGAAGAATATAGGGTTAATCTGATAAAAGGAATCAAGGAATCTGTTCCAAAGGGACAGAATTTTAAGAAAGCATTTGAGGTTCCCCAAGGTCCCGAGGAGACCCCCTCTGCATTTCTGAATAGATTGCGCACGGCCATACAGCAATATGGGGGTCTGGATGTAGAATCCCCAGCGGGTGAACAATTGGTATTAACGGGCTTCGTTACGAACTCAGCCCCAGACATTAGAAGGAAATTGCAGAAGACTGAGAATTGGCATGAGCAGGGAATAACACAGCTTCTACAGATCGTACAAAGAGCATACATCCAGAGGTCTGAGGATAAACAGAAAGGAAAGGCTAAGATTTTGATGCAGGCAGTAAAGGAAGTCGTGGAGGAACTGCAAGGAAAGGGTAGGGACTGTGTGCCAGCTCCTGGACGTTGGGAGGAGCGCCAGGGTTGGGGAAGTAGAGACCAGAGTAGAGGGAGGGGTAGAGGAGAATTCCAGGGACAACGACCATTCCCGGGACCCCGTGGAGATCCAGGTAGAAATTGTTAAACAGGAACAGTAGTTTGCTACCATTGTAAAAAGGAGGGACACTTTAAGAGAGAATGCCCAATGCGAGCCAGGGAGATGCAATCTAATGCCCTAATGGAAGCAGATTATGAATAGGGGGGGTCACGGTTCTCAGTCAATACACACCATGGGGCTGCATGGAGAACCATTGGTAAATTTAAGCATAGGACCCCACAGTGACAAGATGGTATTTCTGGGGCAGCCCGGTCTAGTATTTTACAACCACCCGAGGGTGTTAAGATAGAGGGGACCGTGATGATTTTGGGAGTAGGAGGAAGAGTGTATGTGTGCATACCCAGGGTAAGGGGAAGCACCCAACTTTGCATTGCTGTAAAATAAATGTTCTTTGTTCTCAATTTTTGTCTCGAGCAATTTCTGTGAAGGTACTTCTGTTTCTCACAAATGGGGACTCGTCCGGGATCCCACTCCCTCCACTGACAGAGTGCCCGGCGACGGGGGTAGGTGCACCCCGGCTGATTCAGCTGGACTCACGGACGGCGGATGACTGGTCAATGGATGAAGCAAGTGATATCCGAGAAGAGGCATTGAGAACAAACGATGGGAGAACGTTAATGAAGCGTGCTAGGAATAGCTACTGGATCCCGGTAAGAGGAATTTTACTTACCTGTTAGTATGGGAGTAGCAAGGGAAATAGTCCTAAGGAAGGACGGGACAATCAGATAACTAAGCAAAGTCCGTTAGGATTATTGCTATCTGATTGGGGTGCGGGGAGAACCCGTGGGAAAGACAAACTGACCATGGTCAGGTATTGCTGTATTGAATGGATTAAAAGTCCGATAAAAGGGAGTTTGGTATATTGGCCAAAGCTCGGATCCGAGGATGACTGGATGTGTCAGGCATTGAACATCTGGCTCTATCAAAACCAAAGAGATAATATTAAAAGCAGAGAATATGCAGCCTGCTGGCTCAGTGGATCGGTTGATCAACTGGTTTTGAATGAAAAAGAATATAAGGACAAGAAGGATGAGGAACCTTTTGTCCCTGAAACACAAGGATGGGATGTGTTACATTCCCTTCCTCCACCTTATGCTCCTCCTATGCCGGCTCCTATCTTTCCCCTCTCTCCTATGCTCTACCCTTCTGCACCTTCCCCTCCTCCCCCACAGCTAAAGAAAGGAGAAGAAAGTAGGGGTGGTTTGATGACCTGTTCACAAAGTACTAGATTACCACCTCAATTGACAAGAGAGGGAGGAGACTTTGATTCAAAACAGTGTGAGACCCTCCGGGAGGGAAGGGCAGAACCTTTTGATTCATTTCCCGGAGAGCAGGAATCTAGACATTATAAAGCAGAGGATAAGCCAGAAATTAACTGGATGAGACTTTTTTTTAATTATTTTTATTTTTCACACCATAAACCACATTGACCATGATACATACATTTTCCTTTTCAAATATATACAGTGTCATTTTCTCCCCCCCCCCTCCCATCCCACCCTCCCTACCTCCCCCCGCATCCATTTAAAGTACAAAATCTAAGATACATTAAACCAGTCAAACAATGTTGTCATTCAATAAAAATAAACAAGAAATTCCACTGAGTCAATTCTTTTCATTTCCTTCTCCTTTCGTTAATTTAGGTAGTGAATGCCCCTGGTAGGTTTTCTCTATTGTGTTTCATGTAAGGCTCCCATATTTGTTCAAATATTTCAATATTATTTCTTAAACTATATGTTATTTTTTCGAATGGAATACATTTATTCATTTCTATATACCATTGTTGTATTCTCAAATTATCTTCCAATTTCCAGGTTGACATAATACATTTTTTTGCTACGGCTAGAGCTATCTTAACAAATCCTTCTTGTGCACCATCCAAATCAATTCCAAATTCTTTGTTTTTTATGTTACTTAGGAGGAAGATCTCTGGATTTTTTGGTATATTGTTTTCTGAAATTTATTTAATATCTGGTTTACATCTTCCCAAAATTTTTCTACTTTCTCACATGTCTAGATTGCATGAATTGTTGTTCCCATTTCTTTTTTACATCGAAAACATCTGTCAGATACTGTTGGGTCCCATTTATTTAACTTTTGAGGTGTAATGTATAGCCTGTGTATCCAGTTATATTGTATCATACGTAACCTCGTATTTATTGTATTTCTCATCGTTCCAGAACATAACTTCTCCCATGTTTCCTTTTTTATCTTTATATTTAAATCTTGTTCCCATTTTTGTTTAGTTTTACCATTTGTTTCCTCATTCTCCTTTTCTTGCAGTTTAATATACATATTTGTTATAAATCCTTTGATTATCATTGTATCTGTAATCACATATTCAAAGTTACTTCCCTCTGGTAACCTCAGACTGCTTCCTAATTTGTCCTTCAAGTAGGATCTCAATTGGTAATATGCCAGCACTGTATCTTGAGTTATATTGTATTTATCTTTCATTTGTTCAAAGGATAATAATCTATTTCCTGAAAAACAATTTTCTATTCTTTTGATCCCTTTTTTCTCCCATTCTCTAAAGGAAAGGTTATCTATTGTAAAAGAGAGTAACTGATTTTGCGTCAATATTAGTTTTGGTAATTGGTCATTTGTTTTATTCCTTTCTACATGAATCTTCTTCCAAATATTGAGGAGATGATGTAATACTGGAGAACTCCTACGTTGTACCAATTTTTCATCCCATTTATATAATATGTGTTCAGGTATCTTTTCCCCTATTTTATCTAGCTCTAATCTAGTCCAATCTGGCTTTTCCCTTGTTTGGTAAAAATCTGATAGATATCTTAATTGTGCGGCTCTATAATAATTTTTAAAGTTTGGCAGTTGTAAGCCTCCTTGTTTATACCATTCTGTTAATTTATCTAGTGCTATCCTTGGTTTCCCCCCTTTCCATAAAAATTTCCTTATTATTTTCTTTAACTCCTTGAAGAATTTCTCTGTCAAGTGTATTGGCAATGCCTGAAATAGGTATAATATCCTTGGGAAAATGTTCATTTTAATACAGTTTATCCTTCCTATTAGTGTTAATGGTAAATCTTTCCAATGCTCTAAATCGTCCTGTAATTTTTTCATTAGTGGTTAATAATTGAGTTTATATAGATGGCCGAGATTTTTATTTATTTGTATACCTAGGTATCTTATTGCTTGCATTTGCCATCTGAATGGTGATTCCTTCTTAAATTTTGAGAAATCCGCATTATTCATTGGCATTGCTTCACTTTTATTTACGTTTATCTTGTAACCCGACACTTCTCCATGTTCCTTCAATTTCTTATATAATTCTTTTATTGATAGTTCTGGTTCTGTTAAGTATACTATAACATCATCTGCAAATAAACTGATTTTATATTCCTGCTCTTTTATTTTTATCCCTTTTATATTATTTTCTGTTCTTATCAATTCTGCTAGTGGTTCTATAGCTAACGCAAACAATAAAGGTGATAGTGGGCATCCCTGCCGTGTTGACCTGCTTAAGTTAAATTGCTTTGATATATATCCATTTACTGTCACTTTCGCCAATGGCCCCTTATATAATGCTTTAATCCAATTAATATACTTCTCTGGTAAACTGAATTTTTGCAATACTTTGAATAAATAATTCCATTCTACTCTGTCAAAGGCCTTCTCTGCGTCTAAAGCAACTGCTACTGTTGGCGCTTTACTCCCTTCTACTGCATGAATTAAGTTATTAAATTTACAAATATTGTCTGTTGTGCGTCTTTTTTGAATAAATCCAGTTTGGTCTAGATTTACCATTTTAGGTACATACTCTGCTAATCTGTTTGCTAATAGTTTAGCTATTATCTTATAATCTGTGTTAAGTAAAGGTATTGGTCTATATGATGCTGGTGTGAGTGGACCTTACCCTTGCTTTAGTATTACTGTAATTATTGCTGTTTTACATGAATCTGGTAAGCTTTGTGTTTTATCAATCTGGTTGATTACTTCCAGGAGGGGCGGAATTAATAAGTCTTTAAATGTTTTATAGAATTCTATTGGGAATCCATCCTCTCCTGATGTCTTATTATTTGGTAATTTTTTTTATTATCTCTTGTATTTCTACTATTCCAAATGGCTCTGTTAATTTATTTTGTTCCTCTATTTGTAGTTTAATTTTAGTTAGAAATTCATCTATTTTCCATTCTTTCCCTTCGTTTTCAGTTCGGTATAATTGTTCATAGAATTCTCTAAAGTTTTCCTTAATTTCTTTTGGATTATATGTAATTTGTTTGTCATTTTTCCTTGATGCCAATACCATTTTCTTAGCTTGTTCTGTCTTAAGCTGCCATGCTAGAATTTTGTGCGTTTTTTCCCCTAGTTCATAATATTTCTGTTTTTTCTTCATTATGTTCTTCTCCACCTTAAATGTTTGTAGTGTTTCATATTTTATTGTTTTATCTGCCAATTCTCTTCTTTTAGTTGTATCTTCCTTCATTGCTAATTCTTTTTCTATATTTACTATTTCCCTTTCCAACTGCTCTGTTTCTTGATTATAGTCCTTCTTCATCTTGGTTACATAACTTATTATTTGCCCTCTAATGAACGCTTTCATTGCATCCCATAGTATAAACTTATCTTTAACTGATTCCGTATTTATTTCAAAATACATTTTAATTTGTCTTTCAATGAATTCTCTAAAATCCTGCCTTTTAAGTAACATGGAGTTTAATCTCCATCTATACATTCTTGGAGGGATGTCCTCTAACTCTATTGTCAATATCAATGGTGAATGGTCCGATAATATTCTATCTCTATATTCTGTATTTTTTACTCTATCTTGCATACGAGCTGATAACAAAAATAGGTCTATTCTGGAATATGTTTTATGTCTACCCGAGTAATATGAATATTCCTTTTCATTTGGGTGTTTTTTCATCCATATATCCAAAAGTTGCATTTCTTCCATCGATTTAATTATAAATTTGGTTACTTTGTTCTTTCTGTTAATTTTTTTTCCCAGTTTTGTCCATATTTGAATCCAAATTCAGGTTGAAATCCCCTCCTATTAATATGTTCCCTTGCGTATCTGCTATCTTCAAAAAAATATCTTGCATAAACTTTTGATCTTCTTCGTTAGGCGAATATACATTGAGTAGATTCCAAAACTCCGAATATATCTGACATTTTATCATTACATATCTCCCTGCTGGATCTATTATTTCCTCTTCTATTTTAATTGGCACATTTTTACTAATTAATATAGCTACTCCTCTTGCTTTTGAATTATACAACGCTGCTATTACATGTCCTACCCAATCTCTCTTTAATTTCTTATGCTCCAATTCAGTTAAATGTGTTTATTGCACAAATGCTATATCAATTTTTTCTTTTTTCAGTAAATTTAGCAGTTTCTTCCTTTTGATTTGGTTATGTATTCCGTTAATATTTAAAGTCATATAGTTCAGCCATTTCATACTTTGTTTATCTTCCCTTTCCGTTTCTCCATCATCACCTTTCCTTCTTATCCATTTCTGCTTTCTTGTTTTGAAGACTTTATAAGACAACATTTCTAAAACATCAAACATTTTCCTTATTATCCTATTTAAAACTTCTTTAACCCCATTCTCCCCTCCCCCTCCTTAGTTGCCCTTTATCCCTTGTCGGGCAACCACATCTCCCCTCTCCATTTGGATTTGCGAATTCACTCGCAAGCGTCAACTGATTTTGCAGTGACCGTAACTCCTCCCCACCCAACCCCCTCCCGGAAAAGATTTCAATTTTCATATGTAACAAAGGTCACTCTTTTAATTTCCTCCTTATTCCCTCTATTCCCTTTCCCTCCCTTATTAATTCTTATCTATACTCTATATATTTTCCTCTAAATACGGATACATTCATGTATACACACTATATATATACACACATACATATAATTTGTGGTCATTTTTACTCTCATTACATGTCTTCATCTCTCTGCTTGTTTTGTAGTTGTTCTGCAAATTTTCTTGCTTCCTCTGGATCCGAGAATAGACTGTTTTGTTGCCCTGGAATAACTATTTTAAGTACCGCTGGGTACTTTAACATAAATTTATATCCTTTTTTCCATAAGATCGTTTTTGCTGTATTGAACTCCTTCCTCTTCTTCAGGAGTTCAAAACTTATGTCTGGGTAGAAAAAAAAATTTTGACCTTTATATTCCAGTGGTTTTTTGTCTTCTCTTATTTTCTTCATTGCTCTCTCCAATATATTTTCTCTTGTTGTATATCTTAAGAATTTTACTAAAATGGATCTTGGCTTTTGCTGCGGTTGTGGTTTCGGGGCTAATGTTCTATGTGCCCTCTCTATTTCCATTTCTTCCTGTAATTCTGGTCTTCCGAGGACCCTAGGGATCCAATCTTTTATAAATTCTCTCATATTCTTGCCTTCTTCATCTTCCTTAAGGCCCACTATCTTTATATTATTTCTTCTATTATAGTTTTCTATTATATCTTTCTTCTGAGCTAACAGCTCATGTGCCTCTTTAACTTTTTTATTAGATTCTTCTAATTTCTCTTTTAATTCCTCTACTTGCATTTCTACAATTATTTCTCGTTCTTCCATGTTTTCCACTCTTTTTCCTATCTCTGACATGACCATTTCTATTTTATTCATTTTTTCTTCTGCATTCTTAATTCTTCTTTTTATCTCATTAAATTCTTGTAATTGCCATTCTTTCACTGATTCCATATATTCTTTAAAAAAAGATACATCCATTGTCTTGCCTTTCTCTTCTTCTTCCACTTCTTTCTGTTCTTCTTCTTCCTCTGGGTTGACCATCTGTTGTTTCCTTGTTTTCTTTTTACCCTCTTCTTTCTTGTTGTCGTTATTTTCTATGTTCTGCACCTGCTGCTGTGGTGCAGGTGTCTCTCTCAGCTGTGGAGATCGACTCCGCAGCTGTTCCCCCCTCCCGTCAGTGTGTTTTCTTTTCATGCGCGGTTGCGCACTTTTACTCGGCTCTGTGAGCCATTTTTGTAGTCCCGAGCCCGGGACCTCCACTGACCTGAGGGAGCGGGCTTCTCTCTCCGCGACGGGCCTCTTCGGACAGGCAAGGCCTTCACCTTCTTCTTCCGACGTTCTTTCTTCCTCTTTTCTTCCCGTTGTTTTCGACTTTTCTCTCTTCGCTGCCATTTTCTTCTCACCTTTATTTTTACTTTATTGTAAATTTTAATCTTGTACCTTTGTGCTTTGTGCGGTTTTTTTTAACTTTTCGGGAGAGGGCTGGAATTCCCTAACCGGCCACTACTCCATCACGTGACTCCTCAACTGGATGAGACCTTTACGGGAAGTTCCCATGGGAGGGGATCTCAGTTTTGTAAATGTACCCCTGACTAGTACGGAGATGCATAATTTTAAGAGAGAATGCCCAATAAACAGAAAGGAAAGGCTAAGATTTTGATGCAGGCAGTCAAGGGAGTCATGGAGGGTCAGCAAGGAAAGCTGTGTGCCAGCTCCTGGACATTGGGAGGAGCTACGGGAGTGGGAGTGTAGAGACCAGAGCAGGGCCAAGGGTAGACAGGAATTCCGGGGAAGACGACTGTTCCCGGGACCTCGTGGTAATCCCGGTAGGAATTGGGAAACAGGAGCATTAGTTTGCTACCATTGTAAAAGGAGGGACATTTTAAGAGAGAATGCCCAATGCGAGCCAGGGAGACGCGACCTTAACGCATTGATGTGTTGGAATATAGGGGTTAATTCATCATAGAAAATATGTAGAATATATGCTTATGTACTATTCAGTTTGTATACATGAATCCAGTACTATGTAACAATTTAATATTTACCTCATGGTGAAGGGGAAGACTAATGTAAGTAAGGGGCAGCCACAGTATGTAGCAAAGTTGGCTGATTACAGTAGGCCTGCTCCCAAAATACAAAAGAGAGGATATATATAAAATTTAGTAGGAATGTTAAGGCAAAAGGAGGTGTTGATTAGCACAAACAAAAAGAATCTGACATGTCAGAAACAAAGAGAATGGAATCAGTAAGAAGGCTAAGACAGAAGGAGGTGTTGAGTAGAAAAGAAGAATATGGCCAGATGAGAACAAAGAAATAATTAGAAATATCTGGGGTATGAATTGATTTCTGATCAAAACAACAGGATATTCTGACCTTGAGGATTAAGATGGGAGCTCTACACCCCAGATAACTGCAGAGCAGGAAATTACTTGTGATAAATCTTATGCAAGAAATCTAGCAAAGAAAGCCAACTTTTGTTCTGTATGATAATGAAATCTAGCAAAGGAAGCCAACTTTTGTTCTGTATGAGAATGAAATCTAGCAAAGGAAGCCAACTTTTGTTCTGTATGATAAGGTTGAGCTATATAAACTGTAGAGACTGGACAGTAGAGGTCAGTCTTGGGAATAGCTCACTGTGCAGGTGACCTATGAACTAACGACTGATCCAGAGCTCTGTTAAGCTTTATTCTTATGCTGTGTAATAAACTGAATCTCCTATCACTTCATTTAATGAACACGCTGGACTCAGACGACACATAGACTAAATTAAGGGTAGGGTAAAGCCAGGGTCCGACAGATGGAAGCAGATTATGAATAGGGGCGGTTACGGTTCTCAGTCAATACACACCGTGAGGCTGCACGGAGAACCATTGGTAAATTTAAGCATAGGACCCCACAGTGACAAGATGACCTTTTTAGTAGATTCTGGGGCAGCCCGGTCTAGTATTTTACAACCACCCGAGGGTGTTAAGATAGAGGGGACAGTGATGATTTCGGGAGTAGGAGGAAGAGATTTTATGGTCCCTGTATTAAGGGATGTAAGAATACAAATGGGAGAAAAGATAATAACAGAGGATATTTTACTAGTTCCCCAAGCTGGAGTTTGTTTGTTAGGACGAGATTTACAGGACCAATTGGCTATCAGCACCAGACAACAGGAATCGGGTATCGGGGTTCAAGTGTATGTATTAAGCGAGGAAGATCGAGAACTAATAAATCCTGGAGTTGGGCAGAAAGAGGCAATAGAGGAGTGTTAGATATTCCTCCCCTGCAAGTTACTCTAAAAGATCCTGAGCAAGTAATTAGATGAAAGCAGTATCCAATTCCGATGGCTGGCCGAAAGGGGCTGCAGCCAGTAATTGACCAGTTGGTGAAAGATGGTATACTCGAACCTTGTATGTCACCTTTTAATACCCCAATTTTACCTGTCCAAAAACCAGACGGTACCTATCGATTAGTGCAGGACTTGAGGGAGCTGAACAAAATTATTCTCACCCGTCACCCAGTTGTACCTAATCCCTATACAATAATGGGTAAAATCGATCCCCATAGTAAATGGTTTAGTGTGATTGACCTCAAAGATGCTTTCTGGCCCTGTCCGTTAGCCACAGAGAGCAGAGACATGTTTGCCTTTGAATGGGAAAATCCTTTTACTGGACGCAAGAATCAATACCGGTGGACGGTCCTTCCCCAGGGCTTTACAGAATCACCAAATTTATTCGGCCAGGTCTTAGAACAAATACTAGGTGAGGCTCCTCGGAGAGAGAATTGTCAGTTGATACAATATGTTGATGATTTGTTAATTACGGGAAAAACGTACGAATTAGTTAAACAGTATACTGTTGAACTTTTGAATTTTCTGGAGAATAAGGGTCTCAGGGTGAGTGAATCCAAATTACAATTTGTTCAATCAGAAGTTAAATACTTAGGTCATCTGGTAAGTCAGGGAAGTAGGAAAATAAGTCCAGAGAGGATATGTGGTATTCTACAGATCCCACCTCCCAAGAATGCCCAATAACTTAGGAAATTCCTTGGTTTAGTGGGATACTGTAGAATCTGGATTGAAAATTATTCTAGCCTGGTCAGATTTCTCTTTGATAAACTCGCGATTCTAGGGGGCGAAGCTGTTGTCTGGACAGAGGAAGAGATTAAAGATTTTAACGGTGAAACAGCGCCTTATTAGTGCCCCAGTGTTGACTTTACCCAACCTAAATAAGCTATTTGACCTATATACCAATGCGAAAGGAGGTGTAGCCACCGGAGTACTAACACAAGAGAGGGCAGGCTGTAGACAGCCAGTTGCTTTTCTGTCAAAAGTTTTAGACCCTGTTTGTCGTGGTTGGCCAGAGTGTGTGCAAGCCAACGCAGCCACTGCTATTTTAGTTGAGGAGGGACGAAAGATTACGTTTGGTGCCCCGATGATAGTTCACACCCCTCACACAGTCTGCAATATTCTCTTACAACGTGCTGGAAGGTGGCTCACAGACTTTAGAATTTTAAAATATGAAGCGATCCAAATGGATAGGTATGATTTGACCCTGATTACAAATAAAGAACACAATCCAGCAGCTTTCTTGGTTTCTCCAAATTCTGACAATACCATAAATGAGTTAGAGCATGTATGTTTAGAGGTAATAGATTTACAGACCAAAATTAGAGAGGATTTAACCAATGAGCCTTTACAGGAGGGTGAAAGGTGGTTTATTGATGGATCTTCCCGTTGCATTGATGGCACTCGCTATAGCGGGTATAGTGTAGTGGATGGGAAAGAAGGAGTGGTGATTGAAGCCGGTCACCTTCCTGGTTATTGGTCAGCACAATCTTGTGAATTGTATGCCCTCTGTAGAGCTCTCCAGGGTCTACACGGACTCAAAATACGGTTTTGGTGTAGTGCACACCTTTGGGAAGATCTGGAAAGAGCAGGGAATGATAACTGGAAAAGGACAAATGTTGATCCATGAAAACTTAATTATCCAATCTCTAGATGCTCTTACATTACCTGAGGAAATAGCTGTAATTCATGTACAAAGCCATCAAAGTGGTGACAGTCCTGAAGCACAGGGGAACAGAGAGGCAGATGCAGCTGCCAAATAGGCTGCGCTCACGGAGAAAATAGACATGCAGCTGTTACTGCCCACCCCTGGAGTATCCTATTCATTCTATTAAACCTGGTGATTGGGCATATGTAAAAGCATAGCAAGATCACCAACTAAAACCTGTCTGGGATGGCCCCTATTGTGTACTTTTGATTACAGACACTGCCAAGCGAACGAAAGAAAAGGGATGGAGCCACATCCAACGAATTAAACGAGCTGCTGAACCACAGACTAACGACATTGATAATCTACCCTCCACCTGGCGTGCAGTCCTTCATCCTTCTGATCTGAAAGTTACACTACGCCGGGAAAAAGTGCTGTAATGTTTTTACCATTTGCTGTTTTGTTTACTTGTTGGTTCCCAATTTTTGGGAAATCACCAAATTGCTCACAATGTATTAAGTCCTCCTGGAATAGGGGCAGCAGAGGTGACAATTATTTACCTTTAGAATATAGACAGGGCACAGATATAAAGTATAGTCATAGTGGGGTATGGGTTAATATAGGATCCCAACATGGACCAGGGGAACAGAACGGCCCTAGGGAAGTAGATTTGATTTGTATTTTGGCCTCTACAGGTATTAAAAGGAGTTTTAAAGGGATAGCACAAAGAAAATGGTGGGACAATGACAGACAGAATGTTAGTCAGGATTGTACATGTAGCAGAGATAGAGTGAATACATATGCTAATGTTCGCAGACAAGCTGCAACTCACAGGTTAAGTGACAAGAAACACCCCTCCCCAACTTGGTCTCCTGTAAATTATCCTTTGGGTCACACAGATATTCGGAATGTTAAAAACCACCACTGTAAGGTGAGTTCCAGTTGTAAACAACGTAAGCTGCTCCAGAACACCACAGCTGCTTGGCATTTAAATCGTTTAATCAGACTCCAGCCTTGGAGATCATCACCGAACAGACAGTGATGGCCCTGAATTTCTTTGGCTTGGCTTCGCGGACGAAGATTTATGGAGGGGGTAAAAGTCCACGTCAGCTGCAGGCTCGTTTGTGGCTGACAAGTCCGATGCGGGACAGGCAAACACGGTTGCAGCGGCTGCAGGGGAAAATTGGTTGGTTGGGGTTGGGTGTTGGGTTTTTCCTCCTTTGCCTTTTGTCAGTGAGGTGGGCTCTGCGGTCTTCTTCAAAGGAGGTTGCTGCCCGCCAAACTGTGAGGCGCCAAGATGCACAGTTTGAGGCGATATCAGCCCACTGGCGGTGGTCAATGTGGCAGGCACCAAGAGATTTCTTTAGGCAGTCCTTATACCTTTTCTTTGGTGCACCTCTGTCACGGTGGCCAGTGGAGAGCTCGCCATATAACACGATCTTGAGAAGGCGATGGTCCTCCATTCTGGAGACGTGACCCACCCAGCGCAGCTGGATCTTCAGCAGCGTGGACTCGATGCTGTCGACCTCTGCCATCTCGAGTACTTCGACGTTAAGGATGAAAGCGCTCCAATGGATGTTGAGGATGGAGCGGAGACAACGCTGGTGGAAGCGTTCTAGGAGCCGTAGGTGATGCCGGTAGAGGACCCATGATTCGGAGCCGAACAGGAGTGTGGGTATGACAACGGCTCTGTATACGCTTATCTTTGTGAGGTTTTTCAGTTGGTTGTTTTTCCAGACTCTTTTGTGTAGTCTTCCAAAGGCGCTATTTGCCTTGGCGAGTCTGTTGTCTATCTCATTGTCGATCCTTGCATCTGATGAAATGGTGCAGCCGAGATAGGTAAACTGGTTGACCGTTTTGAGTTTTGTGTGCCCGATGGAGATGTGGGGGGGCTGGTAGTCATGGTGGGGAGCTGGCTGATGGAGGACCTCAGTTTTCTTCAGGCTGACTTCTAGGCCAAACATTTTGGCAGTTTCCGCAAAGCAGGACGTCAAGCGCTGAAGAGCTGGCTCTGAATTTATGGGCTGAAGAAAGATGACAGATACGAGCCACAGTTCAACAAAACCGCCTGGCTCTCGATTACTCGTTGGCTGCTGAAGGCAACGTTTGTGAAAGACTGGTTAAGGACAATGCTCACAACGATCAGGCAGTTAAAGACTCTTCTTCAGGAGTTCGAAAATCTTCCCATGCCCAGGTTCAGACTTGGCAACCTGTGGGATGGACTAGACTTTTTATTGGTTACTGGAATCTGATACCCACAGCCCTCATAGCAGCTGGACTCGCTATTCTGGCCATTATGGTGCTCCCCTGCCTAAAGACTTGTGTGCAGTACTTAATTCATCGAACCCCTCGTCAGAACACTATAACCCAAAGGATGTAAGTTTCCCTAATTCTGTCTGATGATGCTGAGACTGCAATTCATTTACTGACCAGCTGGGAAAAAGACCAAGTTTACAAGTAATACATTCCAGTTGAGAAGTCACGAAGCGTAGCTAAAAGAAAAGTGAGGATTGTGAGAAATAAGTAAAACTGATCTAAAAATATGAAGATGAGGAAACTAGTATAGATATATGTGTAATGAATAAAGCCAGTAGGAATAGGATAAGAATAGATATTAGAATGTAGGAAGTAAAGTTAGTCTGAATAAGATAAGGGTTTTCTAGCCTTAGACAGAATTAGCAAGTTCTGCATATAAGAAGGTTGTAGCCCTCAGAGTCGGGAAGGTGTGAATTAGAACAAAGGCGGGTTTGTGAATAAGGACAATAAGGACAATGACATGATGGGACACCGCCAGGATACCCCCTGGTCCTCCAAGTTCACAGAAACCGCATGTAGGCAGGCAGGATTGCCTAATGCCAAGGAGGCAGAAGAATGTAAGGGGGAGGGTATTTCCATACTGAAATCAACTGTATAAAAGTTGGGTGAGCCCCAGTGTATGTGTGTATTCCCAGGGTAAGGGGAAGCACCCAACTTTACATTGTTGTATAATAAATGTTCTTTGTTCTCAATTTTTGTCTCGGAGCAATTTCTGTGAAGGTACTTCTGTTTCTCACACTTCATTGCTCTGATGTATTTTGTGTGTCAGCTTTTTGCTAATTTATTCCTCCTGCTGTTTTCCCATCATGTTGCAAAGCCCGACTACACGATACTAGCCCCTTGCTCTACCTACAGTTTAACCAATTTCTTCAATGGTGGGGATTGTGGGTAATAGTGGGGATTTTGAGCAATGTTGGGGTTTGAGGGGTAATGGTGGGGATTGTGGGTAATGGTGGGGATTGAGGGGTAATGGTGGGGATTGTGGGGGTTTGAGGGGTTATCGTGGGGATTGTGGGTAATGGTAGGAATTGGGGTAAAGGTGGGGATTGAGGGGTAATGGTGGGAATTGTGGATAATGGTGGGGATTGAGGGTAATGGTGGCAATTGTGGGTAATGGTGTGTATTGAGGGGTAATGGTGGGGATTGTGGGTAATGGTGAGGATTGAGGGGTAATGTTGGGGATTGGGAGGCAATGGTGGAGAGAAGCAGGCCAAGCTGTGCAAACGCAGGCCACGGAATCAGAACAAAAAGGGACAGAAATATTGTGCAGGTGACTTAAATCACATTAGTTCATAATGGCCCATTGGTCAGGCAGAGTGGTGGCCAGACCCAGTCAAGGTCCATGTCATGATACGGTGAGGGGATGGTCCCGACCTGTGGTCGAGAGATGGGGTTGTGTGGATGCGCAACAACCACAGTGAAAATACTGAACCACACTGCACACGTCCTCCCTCCATGTTCTTAATTCCCTGCAAGTGAGACTGGTGACTACACGGTCCTGGACCCTACCAGCCCATTCCAATGGGGAGGTAGAGGAGGGTCAGGGAGCCATGAGTAACCACTGCCATGGCCCTTGAAACCACCAAAACCAGGGAGTCTTCCCTAAAGACCACTGGGGGATCGCGAAAGACGACAGCTGGGAGAGTCCCTGGCCATGTAGCTCCTCTGGCTCTGGGACGAGGATGGTGCTGGAGTGGGTCTGTCCCATATGGAAGTGGACATCCTGGGTGGGCTATCTAGCCAAAGGGCAGTGAACAATGCCCTGCAGGTGACGTCGGAGGCAGTCGGTCAGGATGCCTTCCTGTGGGACTGTGATAGAGGTGGTCCGGGCCACGTCCCCCTCCGTAAGGCTGGGATGCACAGTCCCGTGCACCAGAGGAAGGAACCAAGGGTGTCAGGGAAAGGGCTCTGATCTCCAGGGCTCTACAAGGGCGCCCCTGACTGTGACTTTTCCCAAAGATCCTGGGTCACCCCCGTGCTGGACAAGCATCTGGTGACCACTGTTTACCTCAGCCTAAAATGGGTGGTCCCGTCCCTGAAGGGCCGGGAGGACAGTGAGAGAGGCCATCCGTATGCAGCAGGGACTCGATTATGTGGACTGGAGAGCTCCGCCTGAATCCGCAAGGAAGGACCGCACACCCCGAGGGACTGTACGTGACGCTCCTGCGGGCTGGGGTGCATAGGGACTGTATCAATGGGATCTACACTCCTGCCCCCTACGCACTCTGGAAAGAGCACTGTGGAGGGAGACCAGATGGAGAGGCCTCGTCTCCCAAAGGCGCAGCAGGCTCATCCTGCCTGCCCCATCCAGCACGGACCCACTGCTATCAGAGTTCAAAGCCCTGCAAGGAGAAGTGGCCTGGCTACAGCGGCAGCAGAGTGGAGAGCCTCCACTCTGCTGCCTTGGGTCTTCAGGGATCCCAATGAGTTTACTCAGCAGCCCTTTCCCAACCGGGAGACCTGAGGTCCAACATCCCTTTTGCAGCTCATTAGGGAAAGGGAAACATTCAAAGGTGGATGGCACTAGTGCAGATCAGGGCCAAACACACTATTATTCCTGGTAACCCCGGCACACAGCAGGGCCCACTGGCTGCCATCGAGAAATTAGGGGGGGGGGGGGATCCACCCTCCGAGTGGCCATCGGCCCCGAGCAATATATGTCCAGGTTGCAGCATCCCTAAGTGCATCCAGGGAATGAACATACTCAATGGTCAGTCCCTTCAACCAACAGGGGAAAATATACTTTCATGGACTATGTTGGTCGGGACAGCCAAGTGGGAACCGATAGTGGTCTCGCTCTTGTCAAAAGTAGTTAGTGCTCAGCAATATCGAGCGCCTAGGGACATCAAGGAAATGGGGGGAGGGAGTCACGTGATGGAGTAGTGGCCAGACGGTGAACTCCAGCCCTCTCCAGAAAAGTCGGAAAAAATAAAGGAAAACACAAAGGCACAAAAATAAAAATTAAAGTAAAGAGAGTATAAAGGTGGAAAGAAGATGGCGACGAAAAAAGAAAAATCGAAACCAACGGTAAGAAGAGAGGAAGAAAAGACAACAGAAGAAGAAGGAGAAGGCCTTACCTGTTCGAAGAGGCCCGTGGTGGAGAGAGAAACCCGCTCCCTCAGGTCGGTAGAAAGTGGACTACAAAAATGGCTCGCTGAGCCAAGTAAAAGTGCGCAACCGCGCATGCAAAAAAACACACCGACGGGAGGGGTGACCAGCTGGGGAGTCGATCTCCACAGCCGGCAATGACAGCTGCAGAACACCTGCAGCAAGAGGAGAACATAGAAGACAACGAAAACAAGAAAGAAGAGAAGAAAAGGACAACAAAGAAACAACAGATGGCCAACCCAGAGGAAGAAGAAGAGGAAGAGTACAGTGAAATAGAAGAAGAAGGGAAAGGCAAGATAAAGGATATACTTTCTGCTATTAAAGAATACATGGAGTCATTTAAAGAATGGCAAGCGCAAGAATTTAATGATTTAAGAAGAAGAATAAACAATACAGAAGAGAAAGTGAATAAAATAGATATGACCTTATCAGAAATGGGAAAAAGAATGGACAAGGTGGAAGAACGAGAAGCAGCAGTAGAAATGGAGGTAGAGGACTTAAAAAAGAAATTAGAGGAATCTAATAAAAAAGTTAAAGAGACACAAGAGCTGTTAGCTCAGAAAATAGATATAATGGAAAATTATAACAGAAGAAATAACATAAAGATAGTGGGCCTTAAGGAAGATGAAGAAGGCAAGAATATGAGAGAATTTATAAAATATTGGATCCCCAGGGTCCTAGGAAGACCAGAATTACAGGAAGAAATGGAAATAGAGAGGGCACATAGAACATTAGCCCCGAAACCACAACCGCAGCAAAAGCCAAGATCCATTTTAGTAAAATTCTTAAGATATACAACAAGAGAAAATATATTGGAGAAAACAATGGAGAAAGTAAGAGAGGACAACAAGCCACTGGAGTACAAAGGGCGAAAAATCTTCATTTATCCAGATATAAGTTTTGAACTCCTGAAGAAGAGAAAGGAGTTCAATACAACAAAGGCGATTTTAAGGAAGAAAGGGTATAAATTTATACGAAAGCATCCAGCGGTATTGAAAATATTTATTCCAGGACAGCAAAACAGACTATTCTCGGATCCAGAGGAAGCACGAAAATTTGCAGAACAATTACAAAATAGACTGAGAGATGAAGACGTGTATCGAGAGTACAAAAGACTGCCAACTAAAAAGACACATAAGTTTTGAACTCCTGAAGAAGAGGAAGGAGTTCAATACAGCGAAAACGATCTTATGGAAAAAAACTATTCTCGGATCCAGAGGAAGCAAGGAAATTTGCAGAACAACTACAAAACAAGCAGAGAGATGAAGACATGTAATAAGAGTAAAAATGACCACAATTTATATGTATGTGGGTAAAGAGGTATATGAGTGTATATGTATAGTGTGCATAGATGAATGTATCCGTATTTAGAGGAAAATATAGAGAGTATAGACAAGAATTAATAAGGGAAGGAAATGGAATAGAGGGAATAAGGAGGGAATTAAAAGAGTGACCTTTGTTACATATGAAAAGTGAAATCTTTTCTGGGGGGGGCTGGGTGGGGAGGAGTTACAGTCACTGCAAAATCAGCTGACGCTTGCGAGTGAATTCGCAAATCCAAATGGAGAGGGGAGATGTGGTTGTCCGTCAAGGGATAAAGGACAACTCAGGAGGGGAAGGGGAGATTGGGGCTAAAGAAGTTTTAAATAGGAGAATAAGGAAAATGTTTGATGTTTTAGAAATGTCTTATAAAGGGTTCAAAACAAGAAAACAGAAATGGATAAGAAGGAAAGGTAATGATGGAGAAACGGAAAGGCAAGATAAACAAAGTATAAAATGGCTACGTTGAACTATATGACTTTAAATATTAATGGAATACATAACCAAATTAAAAGGAAGAAACTGCTAAATTTACTGAAAAAAGAAAAAATTGATATAGCATTTGTGCAAGAAACACATTTAACTGAATTGGAGTACAAGAAATTAAAGAGAGATTGGATAGGACACGTAACAGCAGCATCGTATAATTCAAAAGCAAGAGGAGTAGCTATATTAATAAGTAAAAATGTGCCATTTAAAATAGAAGAGGAAATAATAGATCCAGCAGCGAGATATGTAATGATAAAATGTCAGATATATTCGGAGTTTTGGAATCTACTCAATGTATATTCACCTAATGAAGAAGATCAAAAGTTTATGCAAGATATCTTTTTGAAGATAGCAGATACGCAAGGGAACATATTAATAGGAGGGGATTTCAACCTGAATTTGGATTCAAATATGGACAAAACTGGGAAAAAAATTAACAGAAAGAACAAAGTAACCAAATTTATAATTAAATCGATGGAAGAATGCAACTTTTGGATATATGGAGGAAACAACACCCAAAGGAAAAGGAATATTCATATTACTCGGGTAGACATAAAACATACTCAAGAATAGACCTATTTTTGTTATCAGCTCATATGCAAGATAGAGTAAGAAAAACAGAATATAAAGCTAGAATACTATCGGACCATTCACCCTTAATATTGACAATAAAGTGAGAGGACATCCCTCCAAGAATGTATAGATGGAGATTAAACCCCAGGTTACTCAAAAGGCAGGATTTTAGAGAATTTATTGAAAGACAAATTAAAATGTATTTTGAAATAAATACGAAATCAGTGAAAGATAAGTTTATAATATGGGATGGAATGAAAGCATTCATTAGAGGGCAAACAATAAGTTATGTAACCAAGATGAAAAAGGACTATAATCAGGAAACAGAGCAGTTGGAAAGGGAAATAGTAAATATAGAAAAAGAATTAGCAATGAAGGAAGATACAACTAAAAGAAGAGAATTGGCGGATAAAAAAATAAAATATGAAACACTACAAACATATAAGGTGGAGAAGAATATAATGAAGACAAAACAGAAATATTATGAACTAGGGGAAAAAACGCACAAAATCCTAGCATGGCAGCTTAAGACAGAACAAGCTAAGAAAATGGTATTGGCATCAAGGAAAAAAGACAAACAAATGACATATAATCCAAAAGAAATTAAGGAAAACTTTAGAGAATTCTATGAACAATTATACCGAACTGAAAACGAAGGGAAAGAATGGAAAATAGATGAATTTCTAACTAAAATTAAACTACAAATAGAGGAACAAAATAAATTAACAGAGCCATTTGGAATAGTAGAAATACAAGAGATAATAAAAAAAATTACCAAATAATAAGACACCAGGAGAGGATGGATTCCCAATAGAATTCTATAAAACATTTAAAGACTTATTAATTCCGCCCCTCCTGGAAGTAATCAACCAGATTGATAAAACACAAAGCTTACCAGATTCATGTCAAACAACAATAATTACAGTAATACTAAAGCAAGGGAGAGATCCACTCACACCAGCGTCATATAGACCAATATCTTTACTTAACACAGATTATAAGATAATAGCTAAACTATTAGCAAACAGATTAGCAGAGTATGTGCCGAAAATGGTAAATCTAGACCAAACTGGATTTATCAAAAAAAGACACACAACAGACAATATTTGTAAATTTATTAACTTAATTCATGCAGCAGAAGGGAATAAAGCGCCAACAGTAGCATTTGCTTTAGACGCAGAGAAGGCCTTTGACAGAGTAGAATGGAATTATTTGTTCAAAGTATTGCAAAAATTCAGTTTACCGGAGAAGTATATTAATTGGATTCTTTGGCTTGGCTTCGCGGACGAAGATTTATGGAGGGGGTAAAAAGTCCACGTCAGCTGCAGGCTCGTTTGTGGCTGACCAGTCCGATGCGGGACAGGCAGACACGATTGCAGCGGTTGCAAGGGAAAATTGGTTGGTTGGGGTTGGGTGTTGGGTTTTTCCTCCTTTGCCTTTTGTCAGTGAGGTGGGCTCTGCGGTCTTCTTCAAAGGAGGCTGCTGCCCGCCAAATTGTGAGGCGCCAAGATGCACGGTTTGAGGCGTTATCAGCCCATTGGCGGTGGTCAATGTGGCAGGCACCAAGAGATTTCTTTAGGCAGTCCTTGTACCTTTTCTTTGGTGCACCTCTGTCACGGTGGCCAGTGGAGAGCTCGCCATATAATACGATCTTGGGAAGGCGATGGTCCTCCATTCTGGAGACGTGACCCATCCAGCGCAGCTGGATCTTCAGCAGCGTGGACTCGATGCTGTCGACCTCTGCCATCTCGAGTACCTCGACGTTAGGGGTGTGAGCGCTCCAATGGATGTTGAGGATGGAGCGGAGACAACGCTGGTGGAAGCGTTCTAGGAGCCGTAGGTGGTGCCGGTAGAGGACCCATGATTCGGAGCCGAACAGGAGTGTGGGTATGACAACGGCTCTGTATACGCTTATCTTTGTGAGGTTTTTCAGTTGGTTGTTTTTCCAGACTCTTTTGTGTAGTCTTCCAAAGGCGCTATTTGCCTTGGCGAGTCTGTTGTCTATCTCATTGTCGATCCTTGCATCTGATGAAATGGTGCAGCCGAGATAGGTAAACTGGTTGACCGTTTTGAGTTTTGTGTGCCCGATGGAGATGTGGGGGGGCTGGTAGTCATGGTGGGGAGCTGGCTGATGGAGGACCTCAGTTTTCTTCAGGCTGACTTCCAGGCCAAACATTTTGGCAGTTTCCGCAAAGCAGGACGTCAAGCGCTGAAGAGCTGGCTCTGAATGGGCAACTAAAGCGGCATCATCTGCAAAGAGTAGTTCACGGACAAGTTTCTCTTGTGTCAGTGCGGCTTTCGCGCTAACAGAGGAACCACTGACATGGTCTTTGCCCTCAGACAGCTCCAAGAAAAGTGTAGAGAACAAAACAAAGGACTCTACAACACCTTTGTTGACCTCACCAAAGCCTTCGACACCGTGAGCAGGAAAGGGCTTTGGCAAATACTAGAGCGCATCGGATGTCCCCCAAAGTTCCTCAACATGATTATCCAACTGCACGAAAACCAACAAGGTCGGGTCAGATACAGCAATGAGCTCTCTGAACCCTTCTCCATTAACAATGGCGTGAAGCAAGGCTGTGTTCTCGCACCAACCCTCTTTTCAATCTTCTTCAGCATGATGCTGAACCAAGCCATGAAAGACCCCAACAATGAAGACGCTGTTTACATCCGGTACCGCACGGATGGCAGTCTCTTCAATCTGAGGCGCCTGCAAGCTCACACCTAATTGGTTTAAAGCATTATATAAGGGACCATTAGCGAAAGTGACAGTAAATGGACATGTATCAAAGGAATTTAACTTAAGCAGGTCAACACGGCTGGGATGCCCACTATCACCTTTATTGTTCGCGTTAGCTATAGAACCACTAGCAGAATTGATAAGAAGAGAAAATAATATAAAAGGATAAAAATAAAAGACAAGGAATATAAAATCAGTTTATTTGCGGATAATGTTATAATATACTTAACAGAACCAGAACTATCAATAAAAGAATTATATAAGAAATTGAAGGAATATGGAGAAGTGTCGGGTTCCAAGATAAACATAAATAAAAGTGAAGCAATGCCTATGAATAATGCAGATTTCTCAAAATTTAAGAAGGAATCACCATTTAGATGGCAAATGCAAGCAATAAGATACCTAGGTGTACAAATAAATAAAAATCTTGGCCAACTATATAAACTCAATTATTATTCACCAATGAAAAAATTACAGGACGATTTAGAGCATTGGAAAGATTTACCACTAACACTAATAGGAAGGATAAACTGTATTAAAATGAACATTTTTCCAAGGATATTATACTTATTTCAGGCATTGCCAATACAACTGACAGAGAAATTCTTCAAGGAGTTAAAGAAAATAATAAGGAAATTTTTATGGAAAGGGGGGAAACCGAGGATAGCACTAGATAAATTAACAGAATGGTATAAACAAGGAGGCTTACAACTGCCAAACTTTAAAAATTATTATAGAGCCGCACAATTAAGATACCTATCAGATTTTTATCAAACAAGGGAAAAGCCAGATTGGACTAGATTAGAATTAGATAAAATAGGGGAAAAGATACCTGAACACATATTATATAAATGGGATGAAAAATTGGTACAACATAAGAGTTCTCCAGTATTACATCATCTACTCAATATTTGGAAGAAGATTCATGTAGAAAGAAATAAAACAAATTATCAATTACCAAAACTAATATTGACGCAAAACAAGTTACTCCCTTTTACAATAGATAACCTTTCCTTTAGAGAATGGGAGAAAAAGTTTAAAAGAATAGAAAATTGTTTTTCAGGAAATAGATTATTACCCTTTGAACAAATGAAAGATAAATACAATATAACTCAAGATACAGCGCTGGCATATTACCAATTGAGATCCTACTTGAAGGATAAATTAGGAAGCAGTTTGAGTTTGCCAGAGGGAATTAACTTTGAATATGTGATTACAGATACAATGATAATCAAAAGATTTATAAGAAATATGTATATTAAACTGCAAGAAAAGGAGAATGAGGAAACAAATGGTAAAACTAAACAAAAATGGGAACAAGATTTAAATATAAAGATAAAAAAGGAAACATGGGAGAAGTTATGCTCTGGAACGATGTGAAATACAATAAATACGAGGTTACGTATGATACAATATAACTGGATACACAGGCTATACGTTACACCTCAAAAGTTAAATAAATGGGACCCAACAGTATCTGATAGATGTTTTTGATGTAAAAAAGAAATGGGAACAACAATTCATGCAATCTGGACATGTGAGAAAGTAGAAAAATTTTGGGAAGATCTAAATCAGATATTAAATAAAATTACAGAAAACAATATACCAAAGAATCCAGAGATCTTCCTCCTAAGTAACATAAAAAACAAAGAATTTGGAATTGATTTGGAGGATGCACAAAAAAAATTTGTTAAGATAGCTCTAGCCGTAGCAAAAAAATGTATTATGTCAACCTGGAAATTGGAAGATAATTTGAAAATACAACAATGGTATATAGAAATGAATAAATGTATTCCATTAAAAAAAATAACATATAGTTTTAGAAATAATATTGAAATATTCGAACAAATATGGGAGCCTTACACGAAACACAATAGCGAAAACCTACCGGGGACAATCACTACCTAAGTTAACGGAAGGAAAAGGAAATGAAAAGAATGGACTCAGTGGAATTTCTTGTGTTTTTTATTGAATGACAACATTGTTTGACTGGTTTAATGTATCCTAGATTTTGTACTTTAAATGGACGGGAGGGTGGAGGTAGGGAGGGTGGGATGGGAGGAGGGAAGGTGGGGGAGAAAATGGCACTGTATATGTGTGAAAAGGAAAAAGTGTGTATCATGGTTAACATGATTTATGGTGTGAAAAATAAAAAATTGAAAAAAAAAAATGTGGGAGGCCACAAATGGTATGGCCCATGTATAAAAAGATTGGCACGTGGCACATGACCATCAACCACCGGCAGTGGAACGAGTATGCACATCCCCTCATGGCAACAGAAACCTAATAGCCCGAATCTGGCTGAGATTGTCTGATCTCGGAAATTAAGCAGGCCCAGGCCTGGTCACTTCTTGAAGGGGAGACCGCCTAGGGACACCAGGTGCTGTAGGTCTCTGTGAGGGGCGCTGGGGAAAGTGGTGACCCTCTGTGTAAAGTTAAAGAATTTCATATATGTTACATTATAAATCTAGAATTACGTGACACTAATGGAACCTTTAATAGCAGCAGTCACTGATAGAGTAACTCTGGTTGAAGGTATAAGGGGCAGGCACTGGAATGCCTAATGGATTTGACAAGCACCATCTTCTCCCTCCCCCTCACCCCCAACCTCAGGACCAGATTTCTTCCACCTGGGAAGGGCACCAGTACACCTTTTGCCGCCTGCCCCAAGGCTACATCCAACAGCCCCACGCTGTGCCACAGATTGATAGCCAGGAAGACAAAAAAACATTAGACTCAACCCTGTTCGCAGCGCCAAATGAGAAGTGAGGAACAGGTTCGGCAAGTCTGAGAAGCAAGGAGTCTGAACACAGGTTTATCTTCACTTATCTGCCGGCGAAAGTCGCTGCAGGGATTGGGTGCACACACAATAGGACAAGTCGCACATAATACACAGGCATCGGACGCATCTAACAACCGAAATTTGTTCCTAATCGTGAAGCAGAAAATAGAGTGAAAAGACGTGACATCGGTGCCTGCCACACATCGACCTGGTGCAGATATGGCACCTGATCAGTTAGGAAGGAAAGGATTCAGTGATTGTCACAGCACAGGTGCAGTAGTGATTGTAAGTATGTGGCACAATGAGCCCCCAGTCCTTTACTGACACACACCTTGTAAATGACTCTCCAACGTCATGGATGGCTCACGACCTGGAGTGGAGCTCAGGTTCGATCCTGGGGGAAGGGAGACCAAGCTGCTCCACATGTTGGGCTTTATACCCCAGCGAGCCCCCACTCCCTTATGCCCCAAATCAGGCAGATGATGAAGGGAGCCAGTGGCAAGGTATGTGCTCGCTGTGAATGGTGTTGGCCTTGATTCGCAGATGCAGTGGCTTCCAACCAGGATCCTGCTGGGTCACGTGACCCATACTAGATTCCATCCCATGAAAGTCAGGACATGCTGCCAACCAGGCCAAGGTCTAATCCATCCCTAGAGGGCATCTGATAAACTGGAATACGCAGCACCCCAAACAAGTTCCCACTACAATGAGTGCGATAGTTGTCACCCAGTGAAGATCCAAATAGCCACCACTTCACCCCCCCCCCCCAACAGGTGTGTTGAAGGTAATGGTCCCTTGTTTTCTAAATGGTCACCGACTTTCTAATATGACCAACCAGGTGAGTGATACTCGCCGACTCGTCAGGAATGTATGACAGCACTCTACCAACCACCTGCCAAGCAGGTAGCCCAGGGCCATCTGATTTTGTCAGGGCACTATCTGGACGGCAATCAGTCAGAGTATTTTCTGTATGTTGCAGTGGCACAGACATTTTGTTAGCCAGTCTCCAGCACACTGGTCACGTGTATTACCTCCCTGGGGAAAAGCGAGCATCCAGAACCTTTTGTCCTGTTGTCTGCAGTAGACTGGGTGCCACTTCATATGGCAGCTCATTCCACACTCCCATCACTGTGTGTGTGAATAAGTTCCCTCTAAGCTTTTCCCCTTTCACCCTAACCCTATGTGCTCTGGTTGGTATCTCCCAACTCTCAGTGGAAAAAGCCAACCTATATTCACTCTTGTCTATACCCTCAATTTTAAATACCTCTGTCAAATCTCCCCTCATTTTTATTTTCAGAATATGCTGCAGATTTGGGTGGAGTCACGTGATGGAGTAGTGGCCGGACGGTGAACTCCAGCCCTCTCCAGAAAAGTCGGGAAAAACAAGAGAAAATACAAAGGCACAGAAATAAAAGTTAAAGAAAAGTGAGTATAAAGGTGGAAAGAAGATGGCGACAAAAAAAGAAAAATCAAAATCAACGGTAAGAAGAGAGGAAGAGAAGACAATGGAGAAAGAAGGAGAAGGCCTTACCTGTCCGAAGAGGCCCGCTGTGGAGAGAGAAGCCCGCTTCCTCAGGTCGGTAGAAATAGGACTACAAAAATGGCTCGCAGAGCCGAGTAAAAGTGCGCAACCGCGCATGAAAAAAAACACACCGACGGGAGGGGGGACCAGCTGGGGAGTCGATCTCCACAGCCGGCAACGACAGCTGCAGAACACCTGCAGCAAGAAGAGACCACAGAAGACAATGAAAACAAGAAAGAAGAGAAGAAAAGGGCAACAAAGAAACAACAGATGGCCAACCCAGAGGAAGAAGAAGAGGAAGAGGAAGAGTACAGTGAAATAGAAGAAGGGAAAGGCAAGGTAAAGGATATACTTTCTCTTGTTAGAGGATACATGGAGTCATTTAAAGAATGGAAAACACAGGAATTTAATGATTTAAGAAGAAGAATAAACAACACAGAAGAGAAAGTGAATAAAATAGATATGACCTAAACAGAAATGGGAAAGAAAATGGACAAGATGGAAGAGCGGGCAGTAGCAGCAGAAATGGAGGTAGAAGACTTAAAAAAGAAATTGGAGGAATCTAATAAAAAAACTAAAGAGACACAAGAACTACTAGCTCAGAAAATAGATATAATGGAAAATTATAACAGAAGAAATAACATAAAGATAGTGGGCCTTAAGGAAGATGAAGAAGGCAAGAATATGAGGGAGTTTATAAAAGATTGGATCCCTAAGACCCTAGGATGTCCAGAACTACAGCAAGAAATGGAAATAGAAAGGGCACATAGAGCATTAGCCTTTAAACCACAACCACAACAAAAGCCAAGATCTATTTTAGTAAAATTCCTAAGATATACTACAAGAGAAAAGGTACTGGAGAAGACAATGGAAAAAGTAAGAGAGGGCAACAAACCACTGGAGTATAAAGGGCAAAAAATCTTCATTTATCCAGATATAAGTTTTGAACTCCTAAAGAAGAGAAAAGAGTTCAATACAGCAAAGGCGATTTTATGGAAGAAAGGGTATAAATTTATACTAAAGCATCCAGCGGTATTGAAAATATTTATTCCAGGACAACAAAACAGACTATTCTCGGATCCAGAAGAAGCACGAAAATTTGCAGAACAATTACAAAAATAGACTGAGGGATGAAGACGGGTAATGAGAGTAAAAATGATCACGATTGATATGTATGTGGGTAAAGACAAAAATAGACTGAGGGATGAAGATGGGTAATGAGAGTAAAAATGATCACGATTGATATGTATGCGGGTAAAGAGGTATAAGAGTGAATAGAGACAATGTGCATACGTGAATGTATCTGTACTTAGAGAAAAATATAGATAGTATACACAAGAATTAATAAGGGAAGGTAATGGAATAGAGAGAATAAGGAGGGAATTAAAAGAGTGACCTTTGTGACATATGAAAAGTGAAATCTTTTCTGGGGGGCGCTGGGTGGGGGGAAATAGCGGTCACTGCAAAATCAGTTGACGCTTGCGAGTGGATTCGCAAATCCAAATGGAGAGGGGAGATGTGGTTGTCCGACAAGGGATAAAGGACAACTCAGGAGGGGAAGGGGAGATTGGGGATAAAGAAGATATAAATAGGAGAATAAGGAAAATGTTGGATGTTGTAGGAATGTTGTCTTATAAAGAGTTGAAAATAAGAAAACAGAAATGGAAAAGGAGGAAAGGTAATGATGGAAAAACGGAAAGAGAAGATAAACAAAATATAAAATGGCTACGCTGAACTATATGACTCTAAATATTAATGGAATACATAACCAAATTAAGAGGAAGAAACTACTAAATTTATTGAAAAAGGAAAAAATAGATATAGCATTTGTCCAAGAAACACATTTAACTGAATTGGAGCACAAGAAATTAAAGAGAGATTGGGTAGGACATGTAACAGCAGCATCGTATAATTCAAAAGCAAGAGGAGTGGCTATATTAATTAGCAAAAATGTGCCATTTAAAATAGAAGAGGAAATAATAGATCCAGCAGGGAGATATGTTATGATAAAATGTCAGATATATTCAGAGCTTTGGAATCTACTTAATATATATTCACCTAACGAAGAAGATCAAAAGTTTATGCAAGATATCTTTTTGAAGGTAGCTAATACGCAAGGGAACATACTAATAGGAGGGGATTTCAATCTGAATTTGGATCCAAATATGGATAAAACGGGGAAAAAAATTAACAGGAAGAACAAAGTAACCAAATTTATAATTAAATCAATGCAAGAAATGAAACTTGTGGACATATGGAGGAAACAAAACCCAAAAGAAAAGGAATACTCATACTACTCGACTAGACATAAAACATACTCAAGGATAGACCTATTCCTGTTATCAGCCCACATACAAGGAAGAGTTAGGAAAACGGAATATAAAGCTAGACTATTATCGGACCACTCACCCCTGTTATTGGCAATAGAGCTAGAAGACATCCCTCCAAGAATGTATAGATGGAGATTAAACCCCATGCTACTTAAAAGACAGGATTTTAGAGAATTTATTGAAAAACAATTAAAAATGTACTTTGAAGTAAATACGGAATCAGTGGAAGATAAGTTTATACTATGGGACGCAATGAAAGCATTCATTAGAGGGCAAATAATAAGTTATGCAACCAAGATGAAGAAGGACTATAATCAGGAAACAGAGCAGTTGGAAAGGGAAATAATAAACATAGAAAAAAAATTAGCAATAAAGGAAGATACAACCAAAAGAAGAGAATTGGCGGATAAAAAAATAAAATATGAAACATTACAAACATATAAGGTGGAGAAGAATATAATGAAGACAAAACAGAAATATTATGAACTAGGGGAAAAAACACACAAAATCCTAGCATGGCAGCTTAAGACAGAGCAAACTAAGAAAATGGTATTGGCAACAAGGAAAAAAGACAAACAAATTACATATAATCCAAAAGAAATTAAGGAAAACTTCAGAGAATTCTATGAACAATTATACCGAACCGAAAACGAAGGGAAAGAAGGGAAAATTGATGAATTTTTGACTAAAATTGAACTACCAAAACTACAAATAGAGGAACAAAATAAATTAACAGAACCATTTGGAACAGTAGAAATACAAGAGATAATAAAAAATTTACCAAATAATAAGACACCAGGAGAGGATGGACTCCCAATAGAATTCTACAAAACATTTAAAGACCTAATAATACCGCCCCTCCTGGATGTAATCAACCAGATTGATGAGACACAAAACTTACCAGATTCATGTAAAACAGCAATAATTACAGTGATACTAAAACAAGGGAAAGATCCACTCTCACCAGCGTCATATAGACCAATATCTTTGCTAAACACAGATTATAAGATAATAGCTAAACTATTAGCGAACAGATTAGCAGAACAGGTACCGAAAATGGTAAATTTAGACCAAACTGGATTTATCAAAAAAAGACGCACAACAGACAATATTTGTAAATTTATTAACTTAATTCATGCAGTAGAAGGAAATAAAGCACCGGCAGTAGCAGTTGCTTTAGACGCAGAGAAGGCCTTCGACAGAGTAGAATGGAATTACTTGTTCAAAGTATTGCAAAAATTCAGTTTACCGGAGAAGTATATTAATTGGATTAAAGCATTATATAAGGGACCGTTAGCGAAAGTGACAGTAAATGGACATGTATCAAAGCAATTTAACTTAAGCAGGTCAACGCGGCAGGGATGCCCACTATCACCATTATTGTTTGCGCTAGCTATAGAACCACTAGCAGAATCGATAAGAAGAGATAATAATATAAAAGGGATAAAAATAAAAGACAGGGAATATAAAATCAGTCTGTTTGCGGATGATGTGATAGTGTACTTAACAGAACCAGAACTAGCAATAAAAGAACTATATAAGAAATTGAAGGAATATGGAGAAGTGTCGGGATACAAGATAAACGTAAATAAAAGTGAAGCAATGCCTATGAATAACGCAGATTTCTCAAAATTTAAGGAGGAATCCCCATTCAGATGGCAAACGCAGGCAATAAGATACCTAGGTGTGCAAATAAACAAAAATCTAGGCCAATTATATAAACTCAATTACAATCCACTAATGAAAAAATTACAGGACGATTTAGAGCATTGGAAAGAGCTACCACTAACACTGATAGGAAGGATAAACTGTATTAAAATGAACATTTTTCCAAGGATACTATACTTATTTCAGGCATTGCCAATACAACTGACAGAAAAATTCTTCAAAGAGTTAAAGAAAATAATAAGGAGATTTTTATGGAGAGGGGGGAAACCGAGGATAGCACTAGATAAATTAACAGAATGGTATAAACAAGGAGGCTTACAATTGCCAAACTTCAAAAATTATTATAGAGCCGCACAATTAAGGTACCTATCAGATTTTTATCAAACAAGGGAAAAACCAGACTGGACGAGACTAGAATTAGATAAAATAGGGGAAAAGATACCTGAACACATATTATATAAATGGGACGAAAAATTGGTACAACATAGAACTTCTCCAGTATTACACCATCTCCTCAATATATGGAAGAAGATTCATGTAGAAAGAAATAAAATAAATTACCAAATACCAAAACTAATATTGACGCAAAATAAGCTACTCCCTTTTACAATAGACAACCTTGCCTTTAGAAAATGGGAAAAAAAAGGGATTAAAAGAATAGAAAATTGTTTTTCAGGAAGTAGATTCTTATCCTTTGAACAAATGAGAGATAAGTACAATATAACGGGAGATACAGCGCTGGCATATTACCAACTGAGATCCTACTTGAAAGATAAATTAGGAAGCAACTTGAGTTTACCAGAGGGAAGTAACCTTGAATATGTGATTACAGATACAATGTTAATCAAAAGATTTATAAAAAATATGTATATTAAACTGCAAGAAAAGGAAAATGAGGAAACAAATGGTAAAACTAAACAAAAATGGGAACAAGATTTAAATATAAAGATAAAAAAGGAAACATGGGAGAAGCTATGCTCTGGAACGATGAGAAATACAATAAATACGAGGCTGCGTATGATACAATATAATTGGTTACACAGACTATACATTACACCGCAAAAGTTAAATAAATGGGACCCAACAGTATCTGATAGATGTTTTCGATGTAAAAAAGAAAGGGGAACAACAATTCATGCAATCTGGACATGTGAGAGAGTAGAAAAATTTTGGGATGATCTCAATCAGATATTAAATAAAATAACAGAAAACAATATACCAAAGAATCCAGAGATCTTTCTCCTAAGTAACATAAAAAATAAAGAATTTGGAATTGACTTGGAGGATGCACAAAAAAGATTTGTTAAGATAGCCCTAGCTGTAGCAAAAAAATGTATTATGTCAACCTGGAAATTGGAAGATAATTTGAAAATACAACAATGGTATATAGAAATGAATAAATGTATTCCATTAGAAAAAATAACATATAGTTTAAGAAATAATATTGAAATATTCGAACAAGTATGGGAGCCTTACATTAAATACAATAGCGAAAACCTACCGGGAACAAACATTACCTAAGTTGATGGAAGGAGAAGAGAAGAAAAGAATGGACTCAGTAGAATTTCTGGTGTATTTTTGTTGAATGACAACATTGTCTAACTGAATTAATGCAACCTAGATTGTATAACTAAAATGGATGAGAGGGGGGGGGATGGGGGGGTGGCTTGGGAGGAGGGAGGGGGGAGGGAGAAAAAGTCACTGTAAATGTGTGGAAAAGAAAAAGTGTATATCATGGCTATTGTGATTTATGGTGTGAAAAAAAAAAAAAAAAAAAAGATAGTGGGCCTTAAGGAAGATGAAGAAGGCAAGAATATGAGGGAGTTTATAAAAGATTGGATCCCTAAGACCCTAGGATGTCCAGAACTACAGCAAGAAATGGAAATAGAAAGGGCACATAGAGCATTAGCCTTTAAACCACAACCACAACAAAAGCCAAGATCTATTTTAGTAAAATTCCTAAGATATACTACAAGAGAAAAGGTACTGGAGAAGACAATGGAAAAAGTAAGAGAGGGCAACAAACCACTGGAGTATAAAGGGCAAAAAATCTTCATTTATCCAGATATAAGTTTTGAACTCCTAAAGAAGAGAAAAGAGTTCAATACAGCAAAGGCGATTTTATGGAAGAAAGGGTATAAATTTATACTAAAGCATCCAGCGGTATTGAAAATATTTATTCCAGGACAACAAAACAGACTATTCTCGGATCCAGAAGAAGCACGAAAATTTGCAGAACAATTACAAAAATAGACTGAGGGATGAAGACGGGTAATGAGAGTAAAAATGATCACGATTGATATGTATGTGGGTAAAGACAAAAATAGACTGAGGGATGAAGATGGGTAATGAGAGTAAAAATGATCACGATTGATATGTATGCGGGTAAAGAGGTATAAGAGTGAATAGAGACAATGTGCATACGTGAATGTATCTGTACTTAGAGAAAAATATAGATAGTATACACAAGAATTAATAAGGGAAGGTAATGGAATAGAGAGAATAAGGAGGGAATTAAAAGAGTGACCTTTGTGACATATGAAAAGTGAAATCTTTTCTGGGGGGCGCTGGGTGGGGGGAAATAGCGGTCACTGCAAAATCAGTTGACGCTTGCGAGTGGATTCGCAAATCCAAATGGAGAGGGGAGATGTGGTTGTCCGACAAGGGATAAAGGACAACTCAGGAGGGGAAGGGGAGATTGGGGATAAAGAAGATATAAATAGGAGAATAAGGAAAATGTTGGATGTTGTAGGAATGTTGTCTTATAAAGAGTTGAAAATAAGAAAACAGAAATGGAAAAGGAGGAAAGGTAATGATGGAAAAACGGAAAGAGAAGATAAACAAAATATAAAATGGCTACGCTGAACTATATGACTTTAAATATTAATGGAATACATAACCAAATTAAAAGGAAGAAACTACTAAATTTACTGAAAAAGGAAAAAATTGATAGAGCATTTGTCCAAGAAACACACTTAACTGAATTGGAGCACAAGAAATTAAAGAGAGATTGGGTAGGACATGTAACAGCAGCATCGTATAATTCAAAAGCAAGAGGAGTGGCTATATTAATTAGTAAAAATGTGCCATTTAAAATAGAAGAGGAAATAATAGATCCAGCAGGGAGATATGTTATGATAAAATGTCAGATATATTCGGAGTTTTGGAATCTACTTAATATATATTCACCTAACGAAGAAGATCAAAAGTTTATGCAAGATATCTTTTTGAAGGTAGCTAATACGCAAGGGAACATACTAATAGGAGGGGATTTCAACCTGAATTTGGATCCAAATATGGATAAAACGGGGAAAAAAGTTAACAGGAAGAACAAAGTAACCAAATTTATAATTAAATCAATGCAAGAAATGAAACTTTTGGATATATGGAGGAAACAAAACCCAAAAGAAAAGGAATACTCATACTACTCGACTGGACATAAAACATACTCAAGAATAGACCTATTTTTGTTATCAGCTAGTATGCAGGATAGAGTAAGAAAAACAGAATATAAAGCGAGAATGCTATCGGACAATTCACCCTTAATACTGACAGTAAAGCTAGAGGACATCCCTCCAAGAATGTATAGATGGAGATTAAACCCCATGCTACTTAAAAGACAGGATTTTAGAGAATTTATTGAAAAACAATTAAAAATGTATTTTGAAGTAAATACGGAATCAGTGGAAGATAAGTTTATACTATGGGACGCAATGAAAGCATTCATTAGAGGGCAAATAATAAGTTATGTAACCAAGATGAAGAAGGACTATAATCAGGAAACAGAGCAGTTGGAAAGGGAAATAGTAAACATAGAAAAAAAATTAGCAATAAAGGAAGATACAACCAAAAGAAGAGAATTGGCGGATAAAAAAATAAAATATGAAACATTACAAACAAATAAGGTGGAGAAGAATATAATGAAGACAAAACAGAAATATTATGAACTAGGTGAAAAAACACACAAAATCTTAGCATGGCAGCTTAAGACAGAGCAAACTAAGAAAATGGTATTGGCAACAAGGAAAAAAGACAAACAAATTACATATAATCCAAAAGAAATTAAGGAAAACTTCAGAGAATTCTATGAACAATTATACCGAACTGAAAACGAAGGGAAAGAAGGGAAAATAGATGACTTTTTGACTAAAATTGAACTACCAAAACTACAAATAGAGGAACAAAATAAATTAACAGAACCATTTGGAACAGTAGAAATACAAGAGATAATAAAAAAATTACCAAATAATAAGACACCAGGAGAGGATGGACTCCCAATAGAATTCTACAAAACATTTAAAGACCTATTAATACCGCCCCTCCTAGATGTAATCAACCAGATTGATGAGACACAAAACTTACCAGATTCATGTAAAACAGCAATAATTACAGTGATACTAAAACAAGGGAAAGATCCACTCTCACCAGCGTCATATAGACCAATATCTTTGCTAAACACAGATTATAAGATAATAGCTAAACTATTAGCAAACAGATTAGCAGAACAGGTACCGAAAATGGTAAATTTAGACCAAACTGGATTTATCAAAAAAAGACGCACAACAGACAATATTTGTAAATTTATTAACTTAATTCATGCAGTAGAAGGAAAGAAAGCACCTGCACTAGCAGTTGCTTTAGACGCAGAGAAGGCCTTCGACAGAGTAGAATGGAATTATTTGTTCAAAGTATTGCAAAAATTCAGTTTACCGGAGAAGTATATTAATTGGATTAAAGCATTATATAAGGGACCGTTAGCGAAAGTGACAGTAAATGGACATGTATCAAAGCAATTTAACTTAAGCAGGTCAACACGGCAGGGATGCCCAATATCACCATTATTGTTTGCGATAGCTATAGAACCACTAGCAGAATCGATAAGAATAGATAATAATATAAAAGGAATAAAAATAAAAGACAGGGAATATAAAATCAGTCTATTTGCGGATGATGTGATAGTGTACTTAACAGAACCAGAACTATCAATAAAAGAACTATATAAGAAATTGAAGGAATATGGAGAAGTGTCGGGATACAAGAATAACGTACATAAAAGTGAAGCAATGCCTATGAATAATGTGGATTTCTCAAAATTTAAGAAGGAATCCCCATTCAGATGGCAAATGCAGGCAATAAGATACCTAGGTGTACAAATAAACAAAAATCTAGGCCAATTATATAAACTCAATTACAATCCACTAATGAAAAAATTACAGGACGATTTAGAGCATTGGAAAGAGCTACCACTAACACTGATTGGAAGGATAAACTGTATTAAAATGAACATTTTTCCAAGGATACTATACTTATTTCAGGCATTGCCAATACAACTGACAGAAAAATTCTTCAAAGAGTTAAAGAAAATAATAAGGAAATTTTTATGGAGAGGGGGGAAACCGAGGATAGCACTAGATAAATTAACAGAATGGTATAAACAAGGAGGCTTACAATTGCCAAACTTCAAAAATTATTATAGAGCCGCACAATTAAGGTACCTATCAGATTTTTATCAAACAAGGGAAAAACCAGACTGGACGAGATTAGAATTAGATAAAATAGGGGAAAAGATACCTGAACACATATTATATAAATGGGACGAAAAATTGATACAACATAGAACTTCTCCAGTATTACACCATCTCCTCAATATATGGAAGAAGATTCATGTAGAAAGAAATAAAACAAATTATCAATTACCAAAACTAATATTGACGCAAAATAAGCTACTCCCTTTTACAATAGACAACCTTTCCTTTAGAAAATGGGAAAAAAAAGGGATTAAAAGAATAGAAAATTGTTTTTCAGGAAGTAGATTCTTATCCTTTGAACAAATGAGAGATAAGTACAATATAACTGGAGATACAGCGCTGGCATATTACCAACTGAGATCCTACTTGAAAGATAAATTAGGAAGCAATTTGAGTTTACCAGAGGGAAGTAACCTTGAATATGTGATTACAGATACAATGTTAATCAAAAGATTTATAACAAATATGTATATTAAACTGCAAGAAAAGGAGAATGAGGAAACAAATGGTAAAACTAAACAAAAAGGGGAACAAGATTTCAATATAAAGATAAAAAAGGAAACATGGGAGAAATTATGTTCTGGAACGATGAGAAATACAATAAATACGAGGCTGCGTATGATACAATATAATTGGTTACACAGACTATACATTACACCGCAAAAGTTAAATAAATGGGACCCAACAGTATCTGATAGATGTTTTCGATGTAAAAAAGAAAGGGGAACAACAATTCATGCAATCTGGACATGTGAGAGAGTAGAAAAATTTTGGGATGATCTCAATCAGATATTAAATAAAATAACAGAAAACAATATACCAAAGAATCCAGAGATCTTTCTCCTAAGTAACATAAAAAATAAAGAATTTGGAATTGACTTGGAAGATGCACAAAAAAGATTTGTTAAGATAGCCCTAGCCGTAGCAAAAAAATGTATTATGTCAACCTGGAAATTGGAAGATAATTTGAAAATACAACAATGGTATATAGAAATGAATAAATGTATTCCATTAGAAAAAATAACATATAGTTTAAGAAATAATATTGAAATATTCGAACAAGTATGGGAGCCTTACATTAAATACAATAGCGAAAACCTACCGGGGACAAACATTACCTAAGTTGATGGAAGGAGAAGGAAAGAAAAGAATGGACTCTGTAGAATTTCTGGTGTATTTTTGTTGAATGACAACATTGTCTGACTGGCTTAATGCAACCTAGATTGTATACCTAAAATGGATGAGAGGGGGGGGTGGTGGGGGGGGTGGTGTGGGAGGAGGGAGAGAAAAAGTCACTGTATATGTGTGAAAAAGAAAAAGTGTATATCATGGCTAACGTAATTTATGGTGTGAAAAATAAAATATTTTAAAAAATAAAAAAAAAGAATACACCTATTTTTGTTATGAGCTAGTATGCAGGATAGAGTAAGAAAAACAGAATATAAAGCGAGAATGCTATCGGACCATTCTCCCTTAATATTGACAGTAAAGCTAGAGGACATCCCTCCAAGAATGTATAGATGGAGATTAAACCCCATGCTACTTAAAAGACAGGATTTTAGAGAATTTATTGAAAAACAATTAAAAATGTATTTTGAAGTAAATACGGAATCAGTGGAAGATATGTTTATACTATGGGACGCAATGAAAGCATTCATTAGAGGGCAAATAATAAGTTATGTAACCAAGATGAAGAAGGACTATAATCAGGAAACAGAGCAGTTAGAAAGGGAAATAGTAAACATAGAAAAAAAATTAGCAATGAAGGAAGATACACTAAAAGAAGAGAACTGGCGGATAAAAAAGTAAAATATGAAACATTACAAACATATAAGGTCGAGAAGAATATAATGAAGACAAAACAGAAATATTATGAACTAGGTGAAAAAACGCACAAAATCCTAGCATGGCAGCTTAAGACAGAGCAAGCTAAGAAAATGGTATTGGCATCAAGGAAAAAAGACAAACAAATGACATATAATCCAAAAGAAATTAAGGAAAACTTCAGAGAATTCTATGAACAATTATACCGAACTGAAAACGAAGGGAAAGAAGGGAAAATAGATGAATTTTTGACTAAAATTGAACTACCAAAACTACAAATAGAGGAACAAAATAAATTAACAGAACCATTTGGAACAGTAGAAATACAAGAGATAATAAAAAAATTACCAAATAATAAGACACCAGGAGAGGATGGATTTCCAATAGAATTCTACAAAACATTTAAAGACTTATTAATACCGCCCCTCCTAGATGTAATCAACCAGATTGATGAGACACAAAACTTAACAGATTCATGTAAAACAGCAATAATTACAGTAATACTAAAACAAGGGAAAGATCCACTCTCACCAGTGTCATATAGACCAATATCTTTGCTAAACACAGATTATAAGATAATAGCTAAACTATTAGCAAACAGATTAGCAGAACAGGTACCGAAAATAGTAAATTTAGACCAAACTGGATTTATCAAAAAAAGACGCACAACAGACAATATTTGTAAATTTATTAACTTAATTCATGCAGTAGAAGGAAATAAAGCACCTACAGTAGCAGTTGCTTTAGATGCAGAGAAGGCATTCTACAGAGTAGAATGGAATTATTTGTTCAAAGTATTGCAAAAATTCAGTTTACCGGAGAAGTATATTAATTGGATTAAAGCATTATATAAGGGACCGTTAGCGAAAGTGACAGTAAATGGACATGTATCAAAGCAATTTAACTTAAGCAGGTCAACACGGCAGGGATGCCCAATATCACCATTATTGTTTGCGCTAGCTATAGAACCACTAGCAGAATCGATAAGAATAGATAATAATATAAAAGGAATAAAAATAAAAGACAGGGAATATAAAATCAGTCTATTTGCGGATGATGTGATAGTGTACTTAACAGAACCAGAAGTATCAATAAAAGAACTATATAAGAAATTGAAGGAATATGGAGAAGTGTCGGGATACAAGATAAACGTAAATAAAATTGAAGCAATGCCTATGAATAATGTGGATTTCTCAAAATTTAAGAAGGAATCCCCATTCAGATGGCAAATGCAGGCAATAAGATACCTAGGTGTACAAATAAACAAAAATCTAGGCCAATTATATAAACTCAATTACAATCCACTAATGAAAAAATTACAGGACGATTTAGAGCATTGGAAAGAGCTACCACTAACACTGATTGGAAGGATAAACTGTATTAAAATGAACATTTTTCCAAGGATACTATACTTATTTCAGGCATTGCCAATACAACTGACAGAAAAATTCTTCAAAGAGTTAAAGAAAATAATAAGGAAATTTTTATGGAGAGGGGGGAAACCGAGGATAGCACTAGATAAATTAACAGAATGGTATAAACAAGGAGGCTTACAATTGCCAAACTTCAAAAATTATTATAGAGCCGCACAATTAAGGTACCTATCAGATTTTTATCAAACAAGGGAAAAACCAGACTGGACGAGATTAGAATTAGATAAAATAGGGGAAAAGATACCTGAACACATATTATATAAATGGGACGAAAAATTGATACAACATAGAACTTCTCCAGTATTACACCATCTCCTCAATATATGGAAGAAGATTCATGTAGAAAGAAATAAAACAAATTATCAATTACCAAAACTAATATTGACGCAAAATAAGCTACTCCCTTTTACAATAGACAACCTTTCCTTTAGAAAATGGGAAAAAAAAGGGATTAAAAGAATAGAAAATTGTTTTTCAGGAAGTAGATTCTTATCCTTTGAACAAATGAGAGATAAGTACAATATAACTGGAGATACAGCGCTGGCATATTACCAACTGAGATCCTACTTGAAAGATAAATTAGGAAGCAATTTGAGTTTACCAGAGGGAAGTAACCTTGAATATGTGATTACAGATACAATGTTAATCAAAAGATTTATAACAAATATGTATATTAAACTGCAAGAAAAGGAGAATGAGGAAACAAATGGTAAAACTAAACAAAAAGGGGAACAAGATTTCAATATAAAGATAAAAAAGGAAACATGGGAGAAATTATGTTCTGGAACGATGAGAAATACAATAAATACGAGGCTGCGTATGATACAATATAATTGGTTACACAGACTATACATTACACCGCAAAAGTTAAATAAATGGGACCCAACAGTATCTGATAGATGTTTTCGATGTAAAAAAGAAAGGGGAACAACAATTCATGCAATCTGGACATGTGAGAGAGTAGAAAAATTTTGGGATGATCTCAATCAGATATTAAATAAAATAACAGAAAACAATATACCAAAGAATCCAGAGATCTTTCTCCTAAGTAACATAAAAAACAAAGAATTTGGAATTGATTTGGAGGATGCACAAAAAAGATTTGTTAAGATAGCCCTAGCCGTAGCAAAAAAATGTATTATGTCAACCTGGAAATTGGAAGATAATTTGAAAATACAACAATGGTCTATAGAAATGAATAAATGTATTCCATTAGAAAAAATAACATATAGTTTAAGAAATAATATTGAAATATTCGAACAAGTATGGGAGCCTTACATTAAATACAATAGCGAAAACCTACCGGGGACAAACATTACCTAAGTTGATGGAAGGAGAAGGAAAGAAAAGAATGGACTCAGTAGAATTTCTGGTGTATTTTTGTTGAATGACAACATTGACTGGTTTAATGCAACCTAGATTGTATATCTAAAATGGATGAGAGGGGGTGGTGGGGGGGTGGCTTGGGAGGAGGGGGGGGGGGAGAAAAAGTCACTGTATATGTGTGAAAAAGAAAAAGTGTATATCATGGCTAATGTGATTTATGGTGTGAAAAATAAAAAATTTTTAAAAAAAGAATATGCTGCAGATTTGAATGATTTGCCAAGCCATTTCATTTTCTGTTAAACCATCAACAACAGGGCTGTGGATCACATAAAGACCAGATCAGATTAGGATTTCTAATTGGCTTCCTTGAACTTTTCCTTAATGACTTGATTGTTTTATTGTCATCAATAGAGGATGAGCAAATGTAGGTTCTTGGGAGTCACTATCTCGGAAAATCTTTCCTGGAATCAACACACCGATGGCATCATGAAGAAAGCCTCTACTTCCTCAGGAGTTTGCGGAGGAGCTAGTGGAGTTGTTCAAGTGAACTGGTACGGACTTGAAGGGCTGACATGGCCTGTTTCCGTGCTGTAAACTGTTATATGGTCCAGGGAATAAAGTCCGAACCTGTTCAACCTTTCCCTGTAACTCACTTCCTGAAGTCCAGGCAACATCCTAGCAAATCTCTGGACTTTTTATATCTTATTGATATTTTTCCAGTAGTTAGGTGACCAAAACTGTACACAATACTCCAAATTTGGCCTCACCAATGTCTTATATAACCTTACCATAACATCCCAACTCCTATACTCAATTCTTTGATTTATGAATGCCAATGTACCAAAAACTCTCTTTAGAACGCTATTCACCTGAAACTTCACTTTCATGGAATTATGTATCTGTATTCCCAGATCCCTCTGTTCTACCACATTCCTCAGTGCCCATACATTCACCATCTACATCCTTTCTCGCTTTGTCAACAGTTAGTACAACGCTGTTGCAGCACCAGCAATTAGGACGAGGTTCAAATCCCGCACTGCCTGTAAGGAGTTTGTATGTTCTCCCCATGTCTGTGTGAAGTTTCTCCGGGGGCTCCACTTTCCACTCATCAATTGAAATATACCATAGGGTTATAGTTCAATTGGGTATAATTGGTGGCCCCTCATAGGCCAAAATGGCCCGTTTCTATGCTGAATGTCTAAATGTTTCTAAAAAATTAAGTTTAAAATGCAACACCTCACGCTTGTCTGCATTAAACTCCATCTGCCATGTTTCTGCCCATTTTTCCAGCTGGTCCAGATCCCTCTGCAACCTTTCAAAACCTTCTCTGTCCACAACACCTTCAATCTTTGTGTCATCTGCAAGCCTGCTGATCCAATTCATCACATTATCATCCAGATCACTGATGTAAACAAAAAATACAATGTTCCCAGCACCGATCCCTGAGGCACACCAGGCCTCCAGTCTGAGAAGCAATAATCTGCTTCCTCTCTCTCTGGCTTCTCCTGTACAGCCTATGTTGTACACTACCTTGATATGAATACCAGGCATCTGAACCTTCCTGACTAACCTCACATGTCAGACCTTGTCAAATGCCTTACTTAAGTCCACATGGACAACATCCACAGCCTTTCCTTCATCAACTTTCTTGATAACCTCAATGAAGAAACATTTAAGATTGACACGACAAACCCCGGAAAACAGCAACCATTCTATTCCGTAGGTATCCAGTGGCCGCATATCCAGTGTGTACCTTTCAGTGTCCAGGGGCACCCAGCTGTGCACACTGTCATACCTAGATACCATTGCTACTCACACTCACTGAGCCATATCCACTGGTTGGACCAGTGCTTATCATACTGATTGTACCAACGTTCCTTAACCCTGCTTACCAGGAGGGGAAATCACTCTTGCGTCGGTCGGGACTCTGGAATTGACTGAATTGTAGGGAGGGAAAAATCAGCCCTTGAAGCCCCCACCCCATTGGGGATCACATGAAGTGAGATTGTGGGGTGTTGATCAGATTCGGTCAATCCTACAACCCAACAGATCGGACTGCTGGGTCTGCATACGAACTCCTGTGCACGCCGCAGAGATTCCCCCCCACACCAATCCTACTCAACAAGGGACTGAGCAAACTTGCCAGCTCCGTGGGCTTTGGGTCTGGCGGGTGGGGGAACTTATGGTCCTCAACCAACTTTGCTCAAGGCCATCCAGATCGTGCCCTGACAAAATCAGATGACCCTGAGCTACCTGCTTGGCAAGTGGTTGGTAGAGTGCTGCACTATATTCCTGACAAGAAGGCGAGTATCACTCACCTGGTCGGTCATATTAAAAAGTCAGTGACAAACATTCAGAAAACAAGGGACCAGTGCCTTCCACACACTTGTTGGGGGGGGGGGGGGGGGGGGGCGGATGGTGGCCATTTGGATGTTGGTGGGTCATGATCATTCACTGGGTGACCACTATTGTAGTGGGAACTTCTTTGGGGTGCTACATATGCCAGTTTATCAGATGCCCTCCATTAGATTAGACCTTGGCCTGGTTGGCAGCATGTTCTGACTTTCATGGGATGGAATGTAGTATGGGGTCATGTGACCCTTCCAGCAGGATGCTGGTTGGAAGCCGCCGCATCAGCCAATCAAGGCCAACACCACCCACAGTGAGCACACACCTTGCCACCAGCCCCTTTGGAAAAACACACAAGGGAGTGGGAGCCGGCTGGGATATAAAGCCCAACACGTGGAGCAGCTGGATTTCTCTTCCCCAGGAATGAACCTAAGCTCCTCTCCAGGTTGTGAGCCGTCCATGACACTGGAGAGTCATTTACAAGGTGTGAGTCAGTAAAGGACTGGGGGCCTCATTGTGCCGCATACTTACAATCACTACTATGTCTGCATTGTGACAATCACTGAATTCTTTCTTTCCTCACTAATCAGAGTGCCATACCTGCACCAGGTTTGATGTGTGGCAGACACCGATATCATGTCTTTTCACTGTATTTTATGGTTCACAATTAGGAGCGAGTCCCAATTGCGTCTGATGCATGTGAATTGTGTGCGCAGTCCCTGGGGTGATGTTCCCCCAAGGGTAAATAAAGATCATTACTCTGATCAACCTGTCTTCGTTTCTTTTTGGACCCGCCAAACTTGCTCCTCACATCACACTGTCAGACCGTGGTGAGTCAGTGAGTGAGAGACCACACAGCTGTGGGAGGGTCCATTTGTTTATTGAGACTGGGAGGGGTGAAGAGTGAGCAGAAGATGCTGGGTCCCACTCAACCCCTCCCATACACATCCACATCCCGACAATTGCTGATCGAGATGGTCTGGGCTGGACGCTGTGCAGGTCTGGTGGCTAGATGTCCTACTCCTTGGATGTTGGCCATGTCTGTCCATGGAATCTCCTCCATCATCAGGAACGGACCTGGTTGCCGAGGCTCCACACTCTACTTCACTGATGTCACTGGCGGCTGGTTGCGGGAAGCTACCCAGGCCATAAACACATCCCTGGGGGGGGGGGGCGGGGGGCAGAGGGGGAGGGAGAAGAGCAGAGGGAGGGGGGAGAAACAGAGGGGATTAAGAAGTGTTGATACAGTCAATGCAGGTCCCACCATTGCCTTCCCCCCTCATGCCTGTTTCCATCCGCACCTCCACCCCCTTGTCCTAGGACCAACTGCTACTCAACCATTGTTCTGGGTTAGATCCCCATCTCCTTTGCCCTGGGTCCAATTCCCCCCTCATCCCAGAACCGATCCCCACTCCTGGCTCTGTCAGTGACATTGTGTGAGCCCTGCAGGCTCCCGTTTCCTCCCACATCGCAAACCCACCGGGTCTGAGGGCTAATCGGCTGCTAGAACATTTACAGATGAGGTGGTACAAGCAAGGGGGGGGGGGGGGGGGGGAGAGTGGAGAAGCTGGAGTTCTCCATCATCCTAACAGGATCTACGTAATCCATGGCAATGAAGGGTAACTCTGACAAGGGTGAGGGGTAGACTCTGACTGGGTAATCCAGGGCAGGACTAACACATTGAATGGTGGGGAGTGTTGTAGAATAGAGAGCCCTCGGGGTACGGGGACCAACAGAGTGAATGGTGGGGGGGGGGGGGGGTCCTGTAGTACAGAGACCTTGGGGTACGGGGACTGACACGGTGAATGGTGGGGAATGTTGTCGAACAGAGAGACCTCGTGGTACAAGGACTGACAGGGTGAATGGTGGGGAGTAAAAACACAAAGCTGGAGAAACTCAGCTGGTCAAACAGTGTCCTTTAAATAGCAAAGGGAGTAAAAACACAAAGCTGGAGAAACTCAGCTGGTCAGTGTCCTTTATATTGCAAAGGTAAAAATACATAACTGACGTTTCGGGCTTGAGCCCTTCATCTAGGTATGGAAAAATGTTGGCAGGTGTCTGAATAAAAGATGGGGGTGGTGTGGTCGCAAAAGCAGGAGGTAATAGGTGGAAAAGGGAGGGATGGCACAGCAGCAGGCAAGGGGAGGAGGGATGGCTGGGTGAATAGAGGGGGAAAATGGGGAGAGGAGAGCTGAATGGGGGAAGGGAAGAGGGGAGCAAGTTAGCAGAAACTGGAAAAAATTGACGTTAATGCCATCTGGCTGGAGAGTGCCCAGATGGAAAATCAGGAGTTGTTCCTCCAATTTACGGGCGGTCCCGGGGGGATCGTACACAAGGCCATGGACAGACATGTGAGTATGGAGTGAACTTAAATGGTTGGCTACTAGGAGGTCTCTGTCACTGGAGCAGATGGAGCAGAGGTGCTCAGCAAAGTGATCTCCCAATCTGCGCCCAGTCTTTCTGATGTAGAAAAGGCAACAAAGGGAGCACCCGATGCAGTAAATCAGTCCTGCGGATACACAGGAGCTTCACTTAAAAGGCATGTTTGGGGCTCCAGATGGTGATGAGGGAGGAGGTATGGGTGTATGTGTTTGTATATATGAATTCTTGCCCTGTACAGGTATGCGCCATGTAACGTCCATAATACATTCTGTGAAAGTGGGCGTTATGCCATGTGGACATTGTGTGACCACCATATTACTGTACAAAGCAGTATGATATTCTGAACACACTAAACTGTTTAATTTTTTTTCACTTAACCTCTATCACACACAATTTAACAAAGAGGATCAGGATCATCCATGTCACTGTTCTCAACCTCCTCATAGTGTCCCACAGGAAGAGTTTCAGGCCGAATAACCTCCATTGATGACCTGTCACTGAAGGACCTGGCTGAGGCTCTTCTTGGGGAGGTGTTGGGTTCTTCAGGAAGATGTCCTGTGTTGTTTGCCTAGTTGGGTTTTTCTTTACTCATATGCAGCAAACACTATGTGAACATTCCTCTCTATCGGTGCTCAGTGTTTGGGTCCATCTCTTCAGCAAGCTGTTAAGATCTGCAAAGAATTTGGTCAACTCCTGAACAGTGACCCTCTTCTGCCCTATTCTTCTGCCATTTCATTTTCCCTCGACTCTTCTTCAGCTATTCATTCTTGCTCCAGCAACTCTACATTTGTTAGTTCCTCAGGAACCACCTCTAGGAGTTCTTCAAAGTCCTCATCATCTATGTCTAGGTTCAGGTTGTTGTTTTACCATCTCGACAATAGCTCTATTAATCCTTGCAATCTCACCATCTTTTTCAAATCCCTTAAAGTCATGTACATACTGCTTCAATATTTTTTTTCCCCATATCCCACTCATGCACTCTTGGGTCACACCATCCCAGGCTCCAGAAAGGTTCTTAATGGAGTGGAAAGTGTGACATTCCTTCCAGAACTGCATCAGTGTCTTGCCAGTGTCATCAGTGGCAGTAGAAGCCTGAGCAGAGGCCCTCCTCAGGTCGTCGGCCTTGAATGCTCCAAGAACCCCTTGGTCCATGGGCTGGATTAAAGAGGTGGTGTTTGGTGGGAGGAACACCACTTTGATGTTGGGGTGGAGGTCACCAATGAAAGGTGGATTGTCAACAACTAGCAAAATCTTGAAAGGTAAGCCTTCTTCCAAGCAGGACTTCTCCATTTCACTGGCGCAACAATCGAGAAGGGCATCCTGAAACAGTATTTGCGGCATCCAGGACTTTTTAAGGGGTCCTGTAATAAACCAGTAAGATGTGTTTGTTAATGTTCTTGAAAACCCTGGGGTTTTCACTTTGCCAAGTGAGAAATGGCTTTAACTTGTAGCCAGTAATATTGCCTCCTAACGTCACTGTCTTTAAAAGCCTTAAAGCCTGGTATTGACGTGGCCTCCTTATGGATGAAGGTCCTTTCGGGCATTTGCTTCCAGAATAAGGAGGTTTCGTCCATATTAAAGATTTGCTGGGGCAAATAACTTCCCTCTGCAATTAGTTTATCTCAGGTTTCACAAATTCATCTGCTGCCTTTGCATCAAAATTCACCCATTCACTTTCACATGCAGCAAAAAACATTGTTGGAAGTGCGTGAACCACCCAGAGGTAGCACTAAACTCCATATCTTGGTCTGGTCCTGCTTCTTCTTTAAGCAACTGGAACAAGCTTCATGCCTTAGCAGTGGTCATCAACATGCTGAGATGGACTCAGCACGTTGTGTTTGGTCCTCAATCCATGTCATCAGCAATTTCTCCAGATCTCGCGTTTTCATTAGGCCTTGTAGCTTTCAGGGGAGCCGATCCTTTAACAGCTTGGAGAATTTTTCCTTGCTTTTGAGGATCGTTGTGATTGTCAATTACAACATGGCCTATATCGTGAGCAATAGCATTCACTAGGCTCTTTTAAACTGCAGCACTGGGTAACCCTCCTGGGACCTGGGTGTGATTACTGGGGCAAAGCTGATGGAAATATCTTTTAAACTGTAGGGGAAATTGACCCATTAAATCGCCAACCCAGCAATTTAAGGGGGATCCCACCCCCGTAATGACGTGGTAAGTGAAGTGCCACGCACTCAGGGGAACTATCAGTAGTCACCACCCCCACCGTCAATCAACACCCACCCCCGTCAATCATGCGAACCTGCACCCCCCCCTCCCCAAGCAATGTTCCACTGCTGTGAACATTGAGTGTTACTGCGAACCAGAGTGCCATTCGTACCAGTGGCAGTTCGCAACCTGTCCTCCCCACGGCTGCGATCCCTCTCCCTCCCCCCGCCCTGATCGTGGCAGGCACTTCAACCAGGGGTTTGCCTGTGACACCAGCACACAAGTGGTGACATCACAGGAGTAACCAGGTTGACTATTTTCCTGTTCAAGTCGCCTGTGGAAGCGACCGAGTTAATTTTAACTGGGTTCCCTGACCACCTCTGAGGTAGGTCAGGGACCCAGTTAGAATAGGACCACGCTGACTGCCGCATGAGTGGGGCACTAACCAGGCAAATTGACTGTTAACCCCATTTTACAAGGGAGTTTGAAAAGGCCTAGTATTTTTCCACCTTTGGTTTCACTTCCAGATCAATAATTCTTTGCCTCTTGCTACTGCTATCACTAGCACTGGTCTTGCTGTGTTTGGGAGCCATGATAGACAGAAAGTACAGTATCTACATACACAAGCCTTTGTATACAAAAGAATGAGATACACGTGTTGCGTGCAGGAAGTTGTGTACGTCCGGTTACGTCTGCTATGTCCTGTTCCCCAATCGGGATTCCTGAACTCTATTATAACCTGATGGGGAGATGGACGTTTATGCGGTCGGATGTGGCCCAAATTGACATTAAGCGGCACAAGCTTGTATAGGTCAGTGGAGAGCTTGTTTCCCGAGGTGGAGACCGAGAGATCCAGAAGGGGAGAGTGTTGTTGGAGATGGACCAGGTGAGTTTGAGATCAGGGTGGAAGTTCGACCAAAAGTGGATGAAGCTGACAAGCTCATCATGGGTGCATGAAGCAGCCCTGATGTTGTCATCTATATTCCGGAGGAAGAGTTGAGGGGTCTTGCCTGTGTAGACTTGCAGCATGGATTGCTCCACAAAGCCCTCAAACAGGCCAGCATAGCTAGGACCCATGCAGGTACCCATGGCTACTCCTGTGATTTGGAGGAAGTGAGATGAGTTAAAGGAAAAGTTGTTTAAAGTGAGGACAAGTTCTGCCAGACAGAGGAGGGTGGTGGTAGAGGGTGGCTGGTGAGGTCTCTGGTCCAGATAGAAGCAAAGCGCTTTAAGACCTTCAGTATGTGGAGTGGGAGTATAAAGGGATTGGACATTCATCGTGAAGATGAGGTGGTCCAGTCAGGGAAACCTGAAGTCATTGAAGAGATGGAGGGCTGTGAGGTGTCAGGGATATAGGTGGGGAAGGATTGAGATGGGGGAGAAAAGTTAGTCAAGGCAAGATTAAACTAGTTCAGTAGGGCAAGAGCAGGTAGAAACAATGGGTTCTGCCCGGATAGTTTGGTTTGTTATCTTGGATAGAAGGTAGAAATGAGCAGTGCGAGGATGGGAGAGAATGATGTTGGTGGACATGGGAGGGAGGTGACCAGAGGTTATGAGGTTGGAGATGGTGTGGGAGGTAGTGGCTTGATGAGCCGTGGTGAGATCCAGTGGGAGGAGTAGGTGGGAGGAGATGTTTGAGAGCTGTTGCCTGGCCTCAGCCAGGTAGAGGTCAGTGTGCCAACAGTGGAGAGTGTGTAGAATGTAGATACTTTTGGGTACAAGGAGTGACATGGTGAACAGTGACCTCTCTGCCCCAAATTCCCCTCCCCATCCCCCAGGTCACCACTCCCCATAGACATCCCTCCCCTCTCCCTCCCCCCACAGATACCACTCCCACTCTCTCCCCTGCATACACCCCTTCTTACCTGCAGTGCTGCACCACACACTTGCTGCTGCAATACTCACGGTCCCAGTCAGAGCAGGGCACAGGGCAGTTGGTGCATCCACGACGAACACACACTGAGGTCACTGGGGGTGAGCTGCCAGCCCGAGGTGGGGAGACACTCCGTGGCTCCCCCTGGGGCTGGGCCTGGGGGGGCGAGTCCGCCTGGGAGGAGATCCACCCTGAGTCAGGAGAAGGAGGAACAACTGCCCCTCCCAGTTTGGCACTCAACTCTCCAAAATCCCCCTCCCACACTACTATCACTGCCACGTCCCCTCCCCATTCCCTACACTTCTATCCTACCCCCTCCCCAGCCCATCCCTTATTCTGCCCCCTTTCACTTCCCCCATGCTCCTCACATAACCTTTGCCCCCGCTTGTTCCCCCATCCTTCCCCTTGCTCCTCCTCCCCCTGCTCCAACCCTGCTGCCCTTCCCTCTGCTTCAACCCCTTCCACCCCTTCCCTTGCTCCCCACCCTTTCTCCCCTAGCTCCCCATCCCCTTCCCTTCCTCCCCCCTCCCAAGGCCCCTCTCTCTTACTCCCACCCCTCCCATCACCCTCCTCCCCCACTGTGTCCCTCCCCTACTCACCTGCACCTCTGCCTGAGCGGAAAGCCCGTCTCCAGAGCGAAGCTGGGGGGTGTATGAGATGGAGGAAGGGACGGCCAGCTGGGTGGGGGCTACCTGCTGCAGCTGGATGATCTGCACCTGGAGGGGCGGGGGCTGCGGGGGTCCGGGCCTCAGCTTCGGCTGCGCCCCCGCCTGGAGCGGTGGGGGGCGGGGTGAAGCAGGCTGTAGAGGGGGTGGGGGCATGGGTTGTAGCGGGGGCGGGGGTTGCAGGCGGTGCAACTGGAGTTGGGGGGCAGGAGCAAGGGGCAGCTGCAGCTGCAGGAGCTGGGAGGCAGGTCCCAGCACCGTCACTAGGCCCGGGGTCACCGCCGCCATCTGGCGGGTGGTGACTGACACCGAGCGTGTAGGGGCAGCTGACGAAGTCACCAGCAGAGTGGGTAACAGGGTAGAGGGGGACGAGGACTCCTCTGCTGCCGGCACAGGCTCTGGCTCGCTGGATTCCGCGGTGGCCTTTGGGGAACAGAGATAAGGGTGAGGGTCCCTTTGCACCTTACCATCACACACAGCCAGCCTCGTCTCACAGACACATGCATCCTCACCCCTCTCTAGTGTACGGGCATTGTGCCCCCGACACTCATACACACGGGGTCTCGTCTCTCCATACCTCGCTCTCTACACACCCCCCATCCATCCCGTTTCTCACACACCCTCATCCCCCTCTCCCTCTCTCACACACCTCCCGTCCCCCTCTCCCACACACCCCATGTCCCATCCTTCTCTCACACACCCCCCCATCCCATCCCTCACTCACACACCTCCCCTGTCCCCCTCTCATACTCTCACACAACCCCCCATCCTGTCCCTCTCTCGTACAACCCCCCGTCCTGTCCCTCTCTCACACAACCCCCCGTCCTGTCCCTCTCTCACACAACCCCCCGTCCTGTCCCTCTCTCACACAACCCCCGTCCTGTCCCTCTCTCACACAACCCCCCCGTCCTGTCCCTCTCTCACACAACCCCCCCGTCCTGTCTCTCTCTCACACAACCCCCAGTCCTGTCCCTCTCTCACACAACCCCCCGTCCCATCCCTTTCACACACACCATCCCGTCCCTCTTTCTCTCGCGCTCACACACACACACACACACACACACACACACACACACACACACACAATCCCGTCTCTCTCTCTCTTTCTCTCTCACACACACACCCCGTCCCGTCTTCCTCACACACACACCCCGTCCCGTCTTCCTCACACACACACCCCGTCCCGTCTTCCTCACACACACACCCCGTCCCGTCTTCCTCACACACACACCCCGTCCCGTCTTCCTCACACACACACCCCGTCCCGTCTTCCTCACACACACACCCCGTCCCGTCTTCCTCACACACACACCCCGTCCCGTCTTCCTCACACACACACCCCGTCCCGTCTTCCTCACACACACACCCCGTCCCGTCTTCCTCACACACACACCCCGTCCCGTCTTCCTCACACACACACCCCGTCCCGTCTTCCTCACACACACACCCCGTCCCGTCTTCCTCACACACACACCCCGTCCCGTCTTCCTCACACACACACCCCGTCCCGTCTTCCTCACACACACACCCCGTCCCGTCTTCCTCACACACACACCCCGCCCCGTCTTCCTCACACACACACCCCGCCCCGTCTTCCTCACACACACACCCCATCCCATTTCTCACAGACAGACATACAGTCCTATCTCACTCCACACACACAAGCATGTCAGCACAGGCCTGTCACACTTCCCTGAGACAGACACCACATCTTCTTGTCACACACACACACACACATTCCATCACACCACAGTCAGAATCTACACCATCCTATTGCTGGGTTATACAGAGTGAGGCTCTCTCCCCACCTTCCTGTCACACACACAAACCTGGGGTCAGACGCCGCACCATCCTGTTTAACACACCTGAGAAAATATTCAGAGTGAAGCTCCCTCAGCATTGTCACGACACACACATACTCCCGGGGTTAGACCAGGGTGAAACACCCTCCGCACCGCCCCAGCACGCACTCCGCACCGCCCCAGCACGCACTCCGCACCGCCCCAGCACGCACTCCGCACCGCCCCAGCACGCACTCCGCACCGCCCCAGCACGCACTCCGCACCGCCCCAGCACGCACTCCGCACCGCCCCAGCACGCACTCCGCACCGCCCCAGCACGCACTCCGCACCGCCCCAGCACGCACTCCGCACCGCCCCAGCACGCACTCCGCACCGCCCCAGCACGCACTCCGCACCGCCCCAGCACGCACTCCGCACCGCCCCAGCACGCACTCCGCACCGCCCCAGCACGCACTCCGCACCGCCCCAGCACGCACTCCGCACCGCCCCAGCACGCACTCCGCACCGCCCCAGCACGCACTCCGCACCGCCCCAGCACGCACTCCGCACCGCCCCAGCACGCACTCCGCACCGCCCCAGCACGCACTCCGCACCGCCCCAGCACGCACTCCGCACCGCCCCAGCACGCACTCCGCACCGCCCCAGCACGCACTCTGCAACGTTCCATCACACACACACCGCACCACAGGGTCAAACTCAGGCTGAAGCTCCTACCTTGGATTCTAGCCCTGCTCTGTATGAAGCTAATGCCTTGAGGTATTCCTTCTTTGCTGCCTCGGTTTTCCTTTTGTAAATCTGGGAATGGGGTGTTTGGGTTAGAAAGGACAATGCTATCACACATCATTTTATCAGCTCCTGGGGCAGCCTGTCCCTCTCCCAAAAATGACACCTCAGGGAGTGACCTTCCACCGTAGCTCTGAAGTTCCATGAATCCTGACCACTCTTAAACACCATCCCCCACAGTGCCAAGACCCTGCTCACCAGAAGAGCCTGCCTATTTCCATGCCCCACACACAATGCAGCACTGACTGCATCCATCTGGCTCCAAGACACCACCCAGGACTGCCCCCAGGCTCAGTCACAATAACTCACCCACTGTGTTGGGCTCCACATCAGATTCCACTCCTCCCCCTGGCTCCCTCCTTACCCCCCCCCCCCCCAAACAGGCTCTGCTCCTACCCCCCCAACTCGGGCTCCACTCCTACTCCCCCCCACTCAGGCTCCGCTACTACACACCCTACTCCTCGCCAGGATCCACTCCTACCCCACACCCTCAGGTCCTGTCATCTCTGGCCTGGCCCCACCCCCAGCCACCTCTGCTCCCAGATCCCACCCCCAGCCACCTCCACCCTACCAGGTCAGGTGACAGATGTATGTGTAAGTGAAGATTTTAGGTTCACTGACCATAATGTCATTAGGTTCGTTAATTATGGAAAAGGATAGGTCTGTTCCTCATGTTGGGATTCTAAATTGGAGGAAGGCAAATTTTGTGGAAATGAGAAAGGATCTAGGTAGAATGGATTGGGATATGTGGATATCTGGCGAGGATGTGTTTAGTAAATGGAAGGCTTTCAAAGGGCAAAATCTTAAGAGTGCAGAGTTTGCGTGTTTCTTTAAGGATTAAAGACAAAGTTACCAGGCATAGGATCCCTGGTTTTCAAGAGATATTGGGGATCTGATTAAGTAGAGGGAGATGTATAGCAAGTATAGGCAACAAGGAACTAATGAGGTACTTGAAGAGTACAGAAAAAGCAAGAAAATACTTAATGAAATCACGGAGGCCAAGAAGACACGAGGTGGCTCTGGCAGATAATGTGAAAGTATCTCAAAAGGTTTATACAAGTATATTAAGAGTAGAAGTATAGTAGGGGACAAAATTAGACTCCTAGAAGATCAATGTGGTCAATTATATGTGGAGCCTCATGTAACGGGGATGATCCTAGTTTTTTTGCTTCAGTATTTACTCAGGAATCTGGCATAGGGCATAAGGAACGACACATGGAGATTAAGGAAGAGGAGCTTGCTGCTTACATGAATAAAGGTAGATTAATCACCCAGAGATTACCAAGAAGGTAGATGAAGGAAAGGCTGTGAATGTTGTCGACATGAATTTTAGTAAAGCCTTTGACAAGGTCTCACATGGGAGGTTAGTTCAGAAGGATATGACACAAGGTATCCATGGAGAAGTTGTAAACTGGATTCGTAATTGGCTTTGTGGGAGAAAACAAGAGTGGTAGTGGATGGTTGCTTCTCAGACTTGAGGCTTATGACTAGTGGTGTGCCTCAGGGATCCAGATCAATGATCTGGATGATAATGTTGTAAATTGGATCAGCAAGTTTGTTGATAACACAAAGACAGAAGACATCATGGACAGCGAGGAAGATTTTCAAAGCTTGCAGAGGGATCTGGACCAACTGGGAGAATGGGCCAAAAAAATGGCAGATGGAGTTTAATGAGGGTAAGTGTGAGGTGATGCATTTTGGAAGGGCAAACCAAGGTAGGACATTCACAGTAAATGGAAGGGCACTGAGGAGTACAGAGGTGTAGAGAGATTTGGGAATACAGATGCATTGTTCCTTGAAGGTGGCATCACAGGTGGTCAGGGTTGTAAAGAAATCTTCTGGCATCTTAGCCTTTATAAATCAAAAGTATTGATATAGGAGTTGGGATGTTATGTTGACGTTGTTTAAGATATTGGTGAGGCCAAATTTGTAATATTGTGTGCAATTCTGGGCACCAAACTACAGGAAGGATATCATTATGATTGAGAGAGTGCAAAAAAGATTTACTAAGATGTTGTGGGTCTTCAGGAGTTGAGTAACAGAGAAAGATTAAACAGCTAAGGAGTTTATTCCTTGAAGCGAAGAAAAATGAGTGGAGATTTTATAGAGGGTTATAAGATTATTTTTTCACTTAGATTGCGGAGATAAATTCGAGAGGTCAGAGTTTTAAGGTGAAAGGAGAAGATTAGTAGTAAGTCCTTCACTCAGAGAGTAGTGGGAGTGTGGAATGAGCTGCCATTTGATGTGGTGAATGTGGACTCAATCTTGTATTTTAAAAATAAATTGGATAAATACATGGATGGGAGAGGCCTAGAGGGTTATGGACTGGGAGCAGGTCATGGGACTAGCGATGGTCCCCACAGACTAGAAGGGACGAATGGCCCATTTTCTGTGCTGTAGCGTTCCATGGTTCTATCTCACCCCACCCCCAAGCCCTGCCCAAGGCTCCGCCATCTCAGCCCCGGTTCATCCTCTGACACTGCCCACCTGCTTCTGTTCCTCCCCTAGGCTGTCCCACATGGAGGCCACGATCTTGGACACCTCCCCGAAGGTGGCGCTAGGGTTCTGCCCCTTGATGGCAGCCTGTGTGTCCCGGAAGAAAAGTGCATATGCCGACACCGGCTTCTGGGGCTCGTTGGGGTCCTTTTTCCTGCGCCGCTTGGCTGTCTTTCCCTTCTTTCCAGCTTCCATCTGGGCCTGCTTCTCCAGGGCAACCTGTAGGGGAGAGGGTAACATAGTTAAGCCGAGGGTCGGGTGAGTCCTGTGCAGGGGGGGTCGCAACATCAAACTGGGGGAGTCCTGAGGGGGGGGGGAGGAATGGGGGTCCCATGGTTGGGGGACAGCCCCAGGAGTGGGGGGAGAACCCGGGGCGAGAGTGGAAGGGTCCCAGGAATGGGGGAGGAGGGGTCCTGGGGAGGAATACCCAGGGGTGGAGGGATCCCAGGGTCCTTGGGGTGGGGAAGTCCCGGGGGAGGGGTTGGAGGGGTCCCAGGGAAGCAAAGTCATCACGTCAATCTGATTTGGGTTTAGGAGAGTGGGGAACTTGGGATGGGAGGGGAAAACTGTGAGCGGCGCAGCACCTACCCTGCGGAACTCCTCGGTTTCCTCCTCGTGGGCAGAGCTGGAGGGTGAGGGAGTAGGAGAGCCCCGGTCTGGGGGGGCCGGCAGCTGACCCAGGAGCTCTGGACCCCCAAGACTTAGCCCCAGCTGGCTGCTCAGTTCAGCCTGGTCAATGGTGGTCAGTGGGTTGTGGGCCACTGCTGGGACGGTGGGCTCCTGCCCAAATGGAGTTTCCACTGACTGGCCCAGGTCCTGGTGTGGGGAGAGAGAGGGGTTAGAGCAGCTACACACACACACCCTGTAAGGTAAAACATCATGAGATGGGAATGTGTAAGGAGTTACCCTGTGCAGGGCTGTAACAAGATGTGAATGCATCCTTGTACTTACAAGATAAGAGAGACATTGATGGATTGAGAGGCAGGAAGCTAGCAGGGAAAGGATAGCAACAGTTTTAGTCATTGGACAAGTAATGATATGATGATGTTCTAAGCACGTATCCAAGGGTATAAAAAAATCACCATTTTGCTGATAACGGCAGAATGCATTCTCCGACTAACATTGTTAGTTGCAAGTGTTACAATCCGGTAATAAAGAACAAAGAACCCTGATTTCGACTCAGTCTGGTGTTTGTCTCACTCATTCATGAACAAAGCAGACCTAACAACCCTCACCCCTCCCCTACCCCATTCCATTACCACGTCAGTAATACATCTTTATCTCCTGGAGACGCTGCGGGACCTGCTGAGTTCCTCCAGCATTTCTGTGTTTTTACTGCAATCGTAGCATTCGCGTTTCACCCGTCACCCCTCCAGTCAGTCTCCTCCCATCTCACCCTTTCTTTTATACTCAAAGCTCTGCTCAATGAAGCCAAGCAACCCACATGCCTTCGTTACCACCAGGTCTACTTGTGTGGTCACTTTCAATGATCTCTGGAACTCCAGATCCCTCTGCACAGACCCAGAACTTCAAATCCCTCTGTGCATTAATACTTTATGAGGCCTCCCATTAACTGTACACATCCCTTTCATGTGTGACCTCCCAAAGTGCAACTTCTCACCAATGTCCGGATTAAACTCCAGCTGCCATTTCTCTGCTCCTGACCTCCCCATCACTCATCCCCTCTAATTGAGGCAACATCCTGCCTCCCTTCTGAGACAACACCCCCCCACACCCTTCCAGGAACAGACGAGACAACACAAAAGGCTCCTTCTGTGTGAGGACATAGCGGTGAGAATCGCAGACAGCCCTCACCATGTTTAAGCTGCTGATCAGGCCGGACCCTTGCTCCATCACTCCCTGGTTCAAGGGCAGAGACAGCTCTAGAGAGGCGGAGGTGAACTGAGTGGAGAAGCTGTTATCCTGGGAGGTAGTTGGGTCATTGAGGTCGAAGTGGCAGGCCACGTCTGGATCCGTCTCCAGGGGCAGAGAGATGGGGGGGATCTCAAACTCCTCATCCCCCAGGCTGGGAGTGTGGAAGGTCTGCAGAGAGAGATGGGAGAGACATGGGATGAGGCTCCCTTTACACCGTCTTGTGTTTGCGGCCACACCCCACACTCCCCCCAGGGTCAGATACAGAGTGAAGACCCCTCTCTACTGTCCCATTGCACACACCCGTAGTTGAAGAGAGTGAAGCTCCCTTTGCACCACCCCATGTAACATACATACTTCCAGGGTCAGTTGCTATGCGAGGCTCCCACTACCCCATTCCATCGCACACACTTTCCTGGGGCCAAACACAGAGTGCGGCTCCTTCTTCTCTGTCCCATCACACACACACAGAGTCAAGCACAGAGTGAGGGTCCCTCTACCCCATCACAGCACATACACACCTGGTGTTGGACATAGAGTGAAGCTGAGGAAGTTGTGCAAACTGTAGGTAGAGCTGGGCTAGTGCAAGGATAGTTAGATCAGGCTTTGCAGCATGGCGGTGAGACAGCAGGAAGAACAAGTCAGCAAAAGTCAGCCACGAATTGAACAAGATGTGCCTGAAAGCAGTGAAGGTCGTGGCAGCATCTGGAGAACAATAGAGCATCTGTTAATGTGTATGTGCATGTGTTGAGCTTATTATTGGGTATTGATAAGCTGTAGTCTTTTATGATTGCTCCAATATTATGCAGTATGCTACGGATCAGGATAAAAGAGAATATATTGTAGCTGTTTGGGGGAACTTTTTATCACTGACTCCTGAATTGCATTTCAGTAGTAGCAGTGAGTAAAAGTGACCCGATCTACAGATTAAAGAACGATCTAACCACGACTGTAGTTGAAGTCAGTCTGTTCTGCTCCTTTTCATGTGCACATTCTTTCTGGAGGACTTCTACAGGTTTTACTGCTCCCCTTTCCCCCCCTTCTGTCGGTGGGATCCCCAGTTTTACGGCGTATCTTTTTCTTTCCTTTCTTGTGTTAACAGGCGCCACTTTCCAATTACCTCTTTAGTTTTATCATTTGTGGGTCACTTCCAGATTAACTGTTGTGCTTCTTCGATCAATTCATCATCCCAAGTACTCTCAACGGCCAGCCTTCTCTCCCTCATCTTTTATTTAATGCCCCAGAAACTTCTAATTATCTTTTCATCCCCTGGATATTTCTCACACATATTTTATAATGGTGAACCCCGTTCGCCAGCCGTACCTCAAGTTCCCAAAACCTGAGCTCCCCGAGCTCTCACACACTTTACAGTCCCACACCGAACGAGTTCCCCAAACTCTTAACCTTTCGCCGATCACCCTTTAAATTCCATCGGAGTTCACAGACTCCAGTTACAGAAACATGCAAAAGAACCGGGTTCAGAGCAGGGAAAACGGAGAGGATAAAACATACTCACTCCGCTGGCCAATCCCCTGGTCTGTACCGGGAACCCTCGCTTCGTTCCATCCACTGAAGATCTGATGAGTCTTTGGAATCCCACTCCTGACACCAAATGTGGATTCCGGGTCCGCAAGGTGCTCGTACGAAATGACTGACTTCAACTACAGTCGTGGTTGGATCGTTGTTTAATCTGTAGATCGGGTTACTTTTACTCACTGCTACTACTGAAATGCAATTCAGGAGTCAGTGATAAAAAGTTCCCTCAAACAGCTACAATACATTCTCTTTTATCCTAATACGTAGCATACTATATAATGTTACGCCAATCATAAAAGACCACAGCTTATCAATACCCAATAGTAAGCTCAACACATATACAAGGTATCTTTAAGTTAATACTAATCAGTGCATGTACACATTAACAGATGCTCTATTGCCGCGACCTTCACTGCTTTCAGGCACACCTTGCTCAATTTGTGGCTGACTTTTGCTGATTTGTTCCTCCTGCTGTCTCACCGCTATGCTGCAAAGCCTGATCTAACTATCCTTGCACTAGCCCAGCTCTACCTAGTTTGCACAACTTCCTCAAAGCTCTCCTCTACATTGACCTGTCTCTCTCCCTCTCACCCACACACCTGGTGTTGGACAGCCAAGTGAAGCTCCCACTGTAAATCTCTGCCAGGGGTGGTGGTAGAATGAGTTGCAAGCACTACTCAAGGGTATTCAGACAGGGAATTGAGCAATCAGAGAAGGATAGGGTCCTAATATGGGCAAGTGACTCTGGGCAGTGAGCCAAGGAGTTTCTGCAGCTTAACTACAATAAGAGAGAGAGAGAGAGATGTTACACCTGCAAGGTTAAACCTGGAGAGGATTGACATGGTGAATGGTGAGGAATTTTGCAGAAGAGAGACTTCAGGATACAAGGAATGACATGTTGAATGGTGAGGAGTGTTGAAGAACAGAGAGAGACCTCAAGGTGTGAGGACTAACACTATGAATGGTGGAGAGTGCTGTAGAACAGAGAGACCTCATGGTAGGAGGACTGACATGGTAAATGGTGGGGTGTGTTGTAGAACAGAGGACCTCAGGGTACATGGACATAGTGCCTTGAAAGTTAAGACACAAGTTGACAGAGCGGTAAAGAAGGCATTGGACAAGAATAACATTTGCCTTCAACGGTTGATGTACTGAGTCCAGGAGCAGGGATGTTCTGTTACAACTGTACAAGGCGTGGGTGAGACCAGGGATAGCCAACCTTTTCATTTTAAATTCAGCCCATGAGTCCATCCCACTCAATTAACCAACACCCCTGGTATGGACTCATGGGTCAAAATGGCCTATTACCATGATGTATATCTAAATTAAAAGGTTGGCACCCCCTGCTATGGAGTTCTGTTCGCCTGATTGCTGAAAAGGGGGCAGAGAAGATTCCCCAAGATGTTCGTGGAACTGGAGGGGATAGAGTTGCAAGGAGGGGCTGGACAGGTAGGGATTTTACTCGCAAGAGAGCTGGAGGATGAGCGGAACCTTGTAGAGGTTTATAAAATTACAAGGGTGTTGATAAGATGGACAATCATCATCTCTTCCTCAGGACAAAGGGTCTAAATCTGGAGAGCACAGATTTAAGGTGATAGGGGAGATTTGAAAGGGATACCTTCACAAAGAGCATGTGGGATGAGCCGCACCATTCAAACCCCATTTAAGAAATTTAGACAGATCTGGGGGGTGTGGGGGGGGAAGGGTCCAGGGATGGTTCGGAGGGAGACGGACTTTTCCTTGCTGCAAAAGATACTGAGAGAAGTGTCACCCAACAATTGAGGGCAGCAGAGTATCAGGGGATGTGTTCCTCTCCCTCCCCCCCCTACCTTAACCAGTACCCTGAGTCCCATGTAACACCACTCCCCTCACCTCTGCCCCGCTGAGAAACGGGTGCCCGGTGTCACCAATAGACAGGAAGGTGTCAGCGCTGCCGGGGAACTGCGGGATGGAAAGAAGACGGTGAGTGAACAACTAGCAGAGCTGGCAGAATATCCCCAGGATGACCCACACCAGCTCTCCCCAACCCCTAGGATCTTGCTGTGCTTCCTAATACAACCCACACCAGCTCCCACTGACTGCTGGGATCTTGGCATGCTCCCAAAACCAATGCCAGCTCTCCCCCAATCCCTGACATCTTGCGTGCTGCCCAGCACATCCACCAGCTCTCTCCTCCCCCGCCCCCCCCCCTCACCCAACTGCTGGGACCTTGTCTGCACCCCAGGTCAACCAACTTTAGCTTTCTCTCTCTCTCTGCCATCCACTGGCTGCTGAAATCTTGCCAATACTAACCCACGTTCTCTGTATCTCACAAACCACTGCCGCTGGGATCTTGCTGTGTCTCTTGGGATTACCAACACCAGCTCTCTCACCCATCTCCCCAATCACAGACTGCAAGAATATTGCTGTGGCCCCCAGGTCAACCAATCCCAACTCCTAATCCCATCCCCTGATACAGGGATCAACTGTATCCTTCAGGATAGCTAATATCACCACTCTTTCCACCCCAAGGGTGTTGGGATCTTACCATGCCCCCGACTGTCAATCCCGGCTCACTGGACCTATGGGATCGCTCTAAGAGGGCCAACCCAAGTTATCCAAGCCAATGGGATCTGGCTGTTGCCTCAGGAAGGCCACTAGGATGTGTCCCAGGGAAGATCAACCGCAGGATGCTAGGCCACTGGGATCTTAGGTTCCCTCTAGAAGACCTACGCCGACTACCCTGGGATCTTGCTATACCTTACAAGGCCAACCCCGGCTCCACGGGTCCCTGAGATCTCCCTGCGTTGCCAAACGACCAACCCCAGCTCCCTACTATCGTGGTACGCTATCAGGTCCGCCAACCCCGTCACTCCTGAGCTCTCGGATCTTGCTCTACCCCCGAACGACTGGGCTCCGCCGGCTCACCTCCATCACTGGGCCAGGGATAGGCCTCCTGATGCCCCCAACAAAAATGGTGGCCGTCCCCAGGAAGTGACGTCAAGAGCGCCCCCAATAGAAATGGCTGTATATATTTTTTTATATATATATACACACACACACACACACACACACCGCTGCGTGCCCCGCAAGCGGAGTCACCCCCAACAAAGATGGCGGTCGGGGCAATGGTGATGTCGGCTCCGGGTCGAAAATAAAAGTGCCAACCACCAACCGAGTGTTGCCCTTATCGGAACAAATTCGCTATCAATTCATATTTTTACACGCGAAGTCTATGCTTGCCAACAAAACGGGCGTTTGGCAAACAAGAAAAATTACAAGTTCCCTAACGCCCTGGACCCCCTCCCACCCCACACCAAAATGGTGGGCTAGACACCCACCAGACGGAGTGGAGGGAATGATTTTCGACGGAGTGACGACATCGTAATTTGCCTCAGGCGTCCAATGAGTCGGCATATCAGCCGAGTGACGTATGATAAGCCAATCAGTGGCGAGATCGGTGTTTAAAAGCCCTGAGGTAGAACCGATTTGCGCCACCCAACCACGGAGGAACGCCGATATCCACTCATCTCAGTCAAGGATGGCAGAAGCTGAGGATTTGAAATGATTGACACTGAAGGACCCCCAATGAGCGATAACCAAGAGAGCTTGTATTCTCTGCCTCAGCGACTAATGAAATGCGAGTTTGATTGGCAGAATAGAACGACCAATCATCAAACGGGCTACGTCTAGTGACAGCACACTTGCTCAATCGGATGAGACCGAGGGCGGAGCACCCACGTGTGATGACCACTGATCTATCCATCGTCCAATTGGATCTATTTAATGAAGATTGGAGTCAATCAACAACGGTTGGGCGGACACTGCTGAGGGGCATGATCCAATCAGCAGAGAAAGTGTCGCAAGCCTTAGCCAATCATCGTTTAGAGTGCTCATTGCATCGTGTGCGGAGATGTTAGCGGACGGAATTCGATAGGATCCCCTTTTTAAAGGCTTGGTTGAGCGGTGCATGCCCTGGCCAATCGAAATAGCGTATTCAGAATTGGGCGGAGTGAAAGGGGGGACTGATGATGAATCAGATGACAGTACTCTAAGAGCGGCGTGAGTCCTGTCCAATCGGACTGTAGTATTCCCAGACCCATTGCACAATCACATAATCTGCTCCAGATTGTCCGGGATATGCCCACCCTTTTTACCCCGGAGCACTCTCCACAACCCTCACTGTTCACAGGCTGTGTCCCACCTTCGCATCCTGAGGTCACTTAACATGACCCCACCTCGTACCCCACGATCCCACGCTGTTTGGGTAGAAAATAAATAATGAGCATAAATATTGGTCTGAGTGGTGCAGACAGATGCTTTGGGACCCCAGGATTATGGTTGTATGGAAGGGTATTGAGAGCCTGGCAACTACTGGAACGAAACTCTTCTTGAATTTGGAGGTGCTAGCCTTAAGGTCAAAAACCCAAAAGCATTGGAGAAGGAACCAGGCAGGTCACGCAGCCCTGCATGATAGCATCCATGATCAACGTTTCAGGCCTGAGCTGTTCGTAAAGCTTCTGTTCCTTCTGCTGGAGAAGAGGCTATGGCCAGGATGATGGTGGTCTTTCATGATGTTGGTTGCCTTCTTGAGGCAGCTCCTCTTAAATGTCTGCAATAGATTCGAGGGTCAGAACCGGTGATGGGGTTGGCACTGTTACCTCCTGCAGCGTTCATGAAGACCTCTGGCCCAAAAAATTGACTATTTTTGTTCTCCCACTGATGCTGCTCAACCTGCTGAATGCTTCCACCCAGCAGATTGTATGTGTTTTTGCTCCAGATTCTAGGATCTGCAGTCTCCTGTGTCTCCAGTGTTTTTCCAACTGGTCCAATTCAGCAATGAGCAGTGCCACACGTTAGTCTTGGCCACCCCTGCTGCCTTGATATTGCCATGTCTGAGCAGCAATGTGGATTTGTTCCAATTTGCCTACTCCAGCAACAGGTCTATGGGAAATGGCATCTACACAAAAGAATGGAACATCTGGATAGCAAAGATGCATTCCACATACACAGCAACCTCTGTGGGAACATAGAACACTACAGCACAGTACAGGCCCTTCAGCCCTCATAGATGCCCCTCAGGTGCCTTTTAAATCTTTCCCTTCACCTTTAATCTATGTCATCAAGCTTTAGATATCCCTACTTTGAGAAAAAGACTGTTTACCTTATCTACTCCCCTCATGATTTTATTTATCTTCTTCAAGATCCCTCCAGATCGGGGGCGTGGCAAGATGGCGTAAGGATCAGACGTGCCTTCCAGTCCTCTCCTGACTCTATCTTATTGTTTTGTCTAGAAATGCCCGTTAAAATTCTTTAAAAGTTTAGATAATTTCAGTGCTGTTAATTTAACTTATGATGGTACATTTGGTGGAAAAGAGCAAAAAAAAAACGACAACAGATCATCAAAAAACTACATTTTCCAAAAGTTCAAGTTTTGGAGCCTACCTACAGGAAAGACACCGGGACTCAGCGTGAAATGGATCCCAGGAGAGAGGTACAGTGTTCGGATGTAGAGCTCTATGTTACATCGGTAGAGCCCCCTAAAGAGGGCGCCAAACAGCCTTTAGAACAAAGAGTTACTCAAAGGCATTTGTCAACTGTAGAGATGACGCTGCAAATTGCATCTCTTGAGATACAAGAACCTATACAACTTGATGTACTGGGAGAATTTAATACATTATGGTCTTGAAAAACCCCGGCCAGCGTCCTCCAGTCATTGCTGGAGAGGCTGTGGCTGGGGTTTCCACACGCAGTCATACTACAAGGAAGGCAACCAGAATGAAGGAAGGAATAGAAGATCCTTTGGAGAAGAAGCAGGAATCTGTTGAGCCAAAATCTCTTCCAATTGAAAAGACTTTTGTGAATCTTGAATCTAAATTATCTTATACAATGCAGGGATTATCCAAGATTATGACTGAACTTGTTTATAGGTTTAATACTTTGGTGAAAATACATTCTCAACAGATGGCTGAGTTTGGAGCTTTTAAGCTTGAAGTGAGAGATAAATTTAATTCGTGTGAAGAAGATATAGACGAAATACGGGATCAAGTTTTTGATGTGACCAAAATGGTCGAAGACTTACAAACTCAAAATAAAAATTTGGTGAAAAAGATTGATTATTTGGAAAACCAATCCAGACGGAACAATATAAAGATTATTGGTTTGCCGGAAGGTATGGAGGGACCAGACCCAAGAAAATTTTTTACTGAATGGATTCCGCAGGTGTTGGGTCAAGAAGGTATAATACTGGAACGTGCTCACAGAGCCTTGCGTAGAAGACCTATTTCAGGTCAAAGTCCAAGACCTGTTTTGGTTCGTTGCTTGAATTATTGCGACAGAGAAATAATTTTACGAGTGGCTATTAGAAATGCACAACAGAGAAAATCACCCTTGATGATTCAAAATAATCTTCTATGCGGATTTGAGTCAAGAAGTTAAGTTCCAATGACGGGAATTCAACCCTGCTAAAGAGTTGTTGTGGAAGAAAGGTTACAAGGCAACCTTTAGATATCCAGCTGTTTTGAAGGTTTTTCAAGATGGTTGCCAACCAAAGTTTTTTGATTCTCCAAAGGAAGCTACAGTATTTGCTCAAGAGCTGCCAATTACTCAGTTTCAACAGAGACATAGTCCGCCGCGATCTCTAAGGAGACAAGAGATGGAAGAAAAGAGCCGTGCTCCAAGAAGGAATGGTTGTAATGGTGACTCGGCAGTTGGAGCTGATTAAAAGAAGAGTTGTCCTTTTTTTTCTAATTTTTTTTAAAAAAAGGGATATTAAATAATGATGATGTTAGTTTAAGATGAAGTGAGAGTTGGGGGAGAGAACTGGATAGGCACTATTTCCTGAAAGTCATCTGCTACGTGTGAGTTATCTCACACCCATTTTTTTTGGGAGTTACCGCATTGCGCGGTTTAGACGGGAGGGGATATTTTTAACCTCCTACCTGTTTTTTTCTTTTTTTTGTATTATTAGATTAAAGAGTGAAGGGGTTTTTTTTGTTTAAATATAAAAAGAAAGCATAAGAAAGTATTTGATTGTTTAAAAAACTAAAAATTGATGTGTTTTTTTTGTAAAGTTTATTCAGTAGATAAGGAATATTTGAAATTTAAATGTGAATGGGATGGATAAGTTTTTATATTTTTTCTTTAACTTTAAGGTGAAAGGAGTGGTAATTCTGGTGTATATTATTTTGCTATTTTAGTTATAGAACGAAGGGAATAATGGTGAAAGTTATAAATTGAATTGTACAATTCTTAATGAGGCTTGAATTTTGTTTGTGGTTTATGCTCCATTTGTTGAAGATATAGATTTCGTTGCAGATGTGTTTTTATTATTTGGATATCTGAATTTTAACGTAATGATTGGGGATATTTAAATGTGGTATTGGAGCTTTTATTGGATAACTATTCAAGAGTAAAAGGGAAAAATGGTGGAAGAGTACTAAAATTGAATTGTACAATGCTTAATGAGGTTTGAATTTTGTTTTAAGATGGTGGTTTATGTGACTAATATGATGATAGATGTGAAGTTAGTTGATATTTGGTGAAGGTTTATCTCTATAGAGAAAGTTTTTTTTTCATCTTTTTCATGCTACAATTTTTTTTAAGAATTGATTATTGTTTAAGAATTTTTGATAGATAATGTTACTAACTTTAATTTTTTATATTAAGTTTGAGTTAAATATATGTTTCATCTTAACTCCGTTTGTTAAATATATGCATTTAAGTTTGATTTAAATGTTTTTTAAGTCTGATATCTTAGTATTAATTACTTTTCTTTTTGTTAGTATTTAAATCGGTTATGTTTTTGTTTTTTTTTTGTAAGTGGGTTTTTTCTCTCACATATTATTAACTTTATTAATTCTTCACTCTTTATTTTGTGGGGGGAAAGTGGGGGGGGTTGGACTAATTTGAGTTGGGTTATTAATGTGTAATAATTATTGGGGAGGGTATAGTTTATTTAGATTACTGATATTGTATTGTAATTTTATTATTTTATTAATTTTTTTTAATGTAATCCTATATGTTATTCATGTTATAAAATCTTAAATAAAGTTTTTAAAAAAAAAAGTCCCTCCAAATCCTCCTGGTGAAATATGTCCCAACTTCTCCAACTTATAATTCAGGATATATAGGATGGTTTGTTATTGACTACAGTTCAGCATTCAATCCCCTCAAAACTAATTGTTAATTCAAGAATTGTCAATTCAAGACCTGGGCCTCAATGACACACTGTGTAATTAGATCCTGGATTTCCTCACCTCCAGACCACGATCAATGCAGATTGACAAGAACATCTCCTCCATGATCTCTATCAGCACCGAAGCACCACAGGGCTGTGTACTTTGCTCCTGCTCTACTCACTTTATACCTATTATTGTGTTGCTTGGGACGACAACAATAAATTTGCGGATGATACCACAGTAGTGGGCAATGTAAAAAGGGGCATTAGTCAGCATACAGGAGGGAGGTTGAAAACTTGACTGAATGGTTCATCAACAACAACCTCTCAATGTCACCTAAGCAGAAGAGTTGGTTGTGGACTTTAGGAAGGGAAAAGCAAGAGGTTTATGATCCAGAGATCATTGGGGGATCAGAGGTGGAGAGGGTGAGTAAATTTAAATTCCTGGAGATCTTGTCTGGACCCAACACACTAATGGCATAGTGAAGAAAGCAAACCAATGCATTTAGATCCTCAGGAGTTTGCAGAAGTTTGGCATGACATCGAAAACTTTGGCAAACTTCTACAAATGTGTAGTGGAAAGTGTGCTGACCGGTTGCACCACAGCCTGGTATGGTGGCATTAATACCTCTGAGCAGAAAGTCCTGCAAATGGTAGTGGACAAAGTCCAGAACATCACAAGCAGTATTCTCCCCATTATCAAGAAAATATACATGGAATACTGGAGAGCAGCAACGATCATCGAGGATCCACACCACTCAGGACACGCTCTGATCTCCCTGCTGCCATCAGGTGCCACAGGACCAGGTTCAAGAATACCCCTCCACTATCAGACTCCTATGCAACAGACTCCGAGACACATTTAAGAACTCTTACTTTGCACATCATTTATTGCAGAATGTTTATTTATTTTAGGTATTGCACAGCTCCTTTTAATTTATCTCCTTTGTATATGTATCTTTATACTTATCTACCAATATATAGAAATTCTGCTTGGCCTGCAGGAAAAAGAATCTCACGGTTTTTTACATAGAACTTGCATGATTCCCCCCCCCCGTTCTGAAGTGAGTCTTCTGGAAGTGGCCGTTTACACAGGAATCTCCAAATATCCGTATCACGCCTCGAGTGTGGGCAGAATATCTGAAGAGCGGTATTTAAGGAGGCTGGAAAGTAATTAGGGGTCGGGGAGTTAAAATGTCAGAACGGGAATGAGTCGTTATTCCCGTTGCAATGTTTTCACACAGACTGCGTTCTGTGAAATTGGGAATAATTTCTTGGAATGCAAAGGATGTGTAAAACATTAAATGAGTAAACTTTGAAATATGCAACCTCTACTACATCATTGATCCTCCCTAATCATTCATCTGCAGCCTTTCGCTTGGTGGCTGGGAGGGGGCTGCATGGTTGTGAGCACTCAAATCCCTGGGCCTCCCCCCCCCCCCCAACTTCGGCTCCTGCAGAGCGAGTGAGCAGTGGGGCGGGACAGCAACACACGACCAGTTCAGCCAATCATCGAAAAGACCTGGCCGCCCTCAACGATTGACGTTCGCATCAGCCAGTGGATTTGGCGTTTGACTGATGGGAGGGCGGCAAACGCGCCGAAATGCGATCTTCATAGCATCTGTAGGAGACAAAGATACACGGTCAACGTTCCGGGAATAAATTGGAGGGCGGGACAGCGTCGCAGGTGGGTCCATGGGCAACAATGATTGACGTGATGACAACAACAATCGTCACAGGGCTAAAGGGAGGGAAATGTTTGCAGTGATTGATAGCCGCAACAGCCAATAGAACGTAAAGGTTTCGACAGACAACGCCAGTTGACCAATAAAATTCGCGTTTGTTGTGAGGGCCGGATATGTTGTTGAACGACGGGAAGGACGCTAATGATTGACATGCACTTCGACCAGTAACGAAGGGCTTACCTCTCCGTCACTCCTGCGTCACTCCTGCGGAAGGGCGGAAAGCGGTGGTCGGCGAGGGAGTGTAGCGGAGCCGACCATTAGGAGTGCGGTTGAGGGGGGCGCACGCCCAATGGCAGGCGGAGAAGGGCGGTACGTTGTTGTTGGCGATCTTAAAATGGCGACGGGCGGAGGGCGGAGCGGGAGCGGCGGAGCGCGGTGAGTGAGGGAGCGCGGCCAGGGAGCGCGGTCAGGGAGCGGGGCTCGGCTCAGCCCCTTTAATTAAAGGGTCCGTCGAACTTTGCACCGATTCCTACCTCGATTATCTTCAGTCTCTGCCCCTTTAATTCGAGACATTGATTCTTGTCACAATTCCTGCCCCTTTAATCCAGGGGATTTGAGATTTGCTCTAATACCTGTCACTTTAATTCAAAGGGTTAACGTTTACCCCCAACTACTTTCCCTTTAATTTAAGGAGCTGGCATCTGCCTCAGTTACTTCCCCAATTACTTCCTTTTCTATTCAAGGTGTTGATGTTTGTGCCATTTGCTGCCCCTTTAATTCAGGGGACAGATATTTGCCGCAATTCTTATTGTGATTTTTTAAAATCCAAGAAACTTCCCCTTTAATTTAAGGGGCAAATTTTTGCCCAAATTACTGCCCCTTTAATTCAAGGAGCTGATATATGCCCGAATTATACAGTGACGGGTCTGTCACTGTATAACACTGGGGTACAGTGCTGGTGTGACAGGTCTGTCACTTTACATCACTGGAATACAGTGCTATGGGAATGGGCCTGTCACTTTATAACACTAGACTATAGTGCAGGTATGGACAGATGTGTCACTTTATAGAACCAGAATACTGTGCAGGTGTGGACAGGTCTGTAACTTTGTAACACTGGAGCACAGTGCAGGTGTAGATGTGTCTGTCACTTCATAACACTGGAGCACAGTACGGGTGTGGACAGGTCTGTCATGTTATGAAAGTGGAGAACAGTGGAGGTGTGAATGGGTCTGTCACTTTATAATGCTGGAGTGCAGTGTAGGTGGGGATGGGTCTCTCCCTATATAACACTGGGATATGGGGATGGGTCTGTCCCCATATAACACTGGGGTACAGCACTGGTGGGGATGGGTGTGTGCCTGTACAACACTGGGGTACACTACAGGTGGGGTTGGTTCTTTCACTGAATAAGACAGGGGTACAGTGCTGGTGGGGTTGGGTCTGTTGCTGTATAGCTCTGGGGTACAGTACTGGTGGGTTTGAATCTGTCCCTGTACAATAGTGTGGGGTTGGGTTTGTCTCTGAAAAACACTGGGATACAGCACTGGTGGGGATGGATCTGTCCCTTTATGACACTGGGGTACAGCAATAGTGTAGATAGGTCTGTAACTGTATAATACTGTGGTACAGTAAAGGTGGGGATGCGTCTGTCACTATAATAGTGGAGTACAGCACTGGTGGGGATGGGTCTGTCACTTTGTAACACTGGTTTACAGCACTGGTGTGAATGGGTCTGTCACTTTATAACACTGGTTTACAGCACTGGTGGGGATGGGTCTGTCACTTTATAACACTGGTTTACAGCATTGGTGGGGATGGGTCTGTCACTTTGTAACACTGGAATACACTGCTGTGGGGATGGACCTAATAACACTAGAATACAGAGCTGGTGTGGACGGGTCTGTCACTTTACAACACTGGAATACAGTGCTTGTGGGAATGGGTTTGTTACTTTATAACACTAGACTACAGTGCGGGTATGGACGTGTCTGTCACTTTATAACACTGGAGCGCAGTGCGGGTGTGGACGGGTCTGTCCTGTTATTACACTGGAGTACAGTGGAGGTGTGGACGGGTCTTTCACTTTGTAACACTGGTGCGCAGTGCAGGTGTGGATGGGTCTGTCATATATAACACTGGAGTACAGTGGAGGTGTGAATGGGTCTGTTACTCGATAACACTGGAGTGCAGTGCAGGTGTGAACGGGTCTGTCACTGTATAACATTGGGATACAATACAGTGGGGATGGGTCTGTCCCTGTATAAAACTGGAATACAGTACTGGTGGGGATGGGTCTGTGCCTATACAACATTGGGGTAGAGAACTGGTGGGGCTGGTTCTGTTTCTGTATAACAATGGGGTGCACTACAGGTGGGGTTGGCACTGTTACTTTATAACTCTAGGGTACAGCGCTGGTGGGGTTGGGTCTGTCGATGTATAGCACTGGAGTACAGTTCTGGTGGGTTTGAATCTGTCACTGTACAACACTGGGGTACAATAATGTGGGGTTGGGTCTGTCCCAGTATAAAACTGTGATACAGTTCTAGTGGGAATGGGTCTCTACCTGTACAACACAGGTACAGTACTGGTGGGGTTGGATCTGTTGTGGTGTACCACCGGGGTACAGCAATGGTGGGGAAGGGTCTGTCTCTGTATAACACTAAGGTACAGTATTGGTGGGTATGGGTCTGTCTCTATATAACACTGGCATACAGGAATGGTGGGGATGGGACTGTCCCTCTATAACACTGGTGACAACGACAGGTTGGTATGGGTTTGTCACTGTATAACACTGGAGGAAAGTCCTGGTGGGGATAGGTCTGTGCCTGTATAACACTGGCGTACCTGTATATTACTGGGGTACTGTATAGGTGGGGATGGGTCAGTCACAGTGTAAAACAGGGGTACAGTACTGGAGGTGATGGGTCTGAACCTATATAATACTGGGTTTCAGTACTGATGTGGATGGGTCTGTCCCTGTATGACACTGGGGTACAGTACTGGTGGGAAAGAGTCTGTCATTATATAACACTGGCATACAGTAATGGTGGGGATTGGTCTGTCCCTCTATAACACTGATGTACACGACAGGTGGATATGGGTCTGACACTGTATAACACTGGAGTACAGTAGTGTTGGGGATGGGTTTGTCCCTGTATATTACTGGTGTACTGTACATGTGGGGATGTGTCAGTCACAGTATAAAACTGGTGTATGGGGATTGGTCTGTTCCCGCATAAAACAGCGGGACAGTACTGGTGGGGATGGGTCTCTCCCTGTATAACACTGGGGTATATTACTGGTTGCTATGGGTCTGTGCATTTACAACACTGGTGTACAGAACTGGTGGGGATGGTTCTGTTCCTGTATAACACTGGGTGCACTACAGGTGGGTTAGCTCTGTCTTTTTATAACACTAGGGTACAGCGCTGGTGGGGTTGGGTCTGTCGCTGTATAGCATTGGTGTACAGTTCTGGTGGGTTTGAATCTGTCAATGTACAACACTAGGGTACAATACTGTGGGGTGGGTCTGTCCATGTATGACACTGGGGCACAGTACTGGTGGGGTTGGATCTGTCGTGGTGTACCACTGGGGTACTGCAATGGTGGGGATGGGTCTGTCCCTATATAATACTGGGGTACAGTACTGGTGGGGATGGGTCTGTCACTGTATATCACTGGAGAACAGTACTGGTGGGGATAGGTCTGTGCCTGTATAACACAGGGGTACAGCACCGTTCGGGGTGGGATTCTCCCTTTATAACACCTGTGTACAGCACTGGTGGGGATTGGTCTGTCCCTGTATAATGCTAGGGTTCAGTACTGGTGGAGATGTGTCTATGCCTGTATAACACTAGTGTACAGTTATGGTGGGGATGGGTCTGTCCCTGTATGACACTGGGGTACAATACTGGTGGGGATTAGTCTCTCCCTTTATAACCATGTGGTTCAGTACTGGTGGGGATGGGTCTGTCACTGTATAACACTGTAGTACAGTAGTTTTGGGGATGGGTCTGTGCCTGTATAACACAGGGATACAGCACCAGTCGGGATGGGATTCTCCATTTATAACACCGGTGTACAGCACTGGTGGGGATTGGTCTGTCCCTGTATAATGCTTGGGTTCAGTACTGGTGGGGATGTGTCTGTGCCTGTATAACACTAGTGTACAGTTAATGTGGGGATGGGTCTGTCCCTGGATGACACTGGGGTACAATACTGGTGGGGATTAGTCTCTCCCCGTATAACCATGTGGTTCAGTACTGGTGGGGATGGGTCTGACACAGTATAAAACTGGGATGTGGGTTTGGGTCTGTCCCCATATAAAACAGTGGTACAGTACTGGTGGGGATGGGTCTCTCCCTGTATAACAATGGGGTATATTACTGGTAGTTATGGTTCTGTGCCTTTACAACACTGTTGTACAGAACTGGCGGGGATGGTTCTGTTCCTGTATAACACTGGGGTGCACTACAGATGGGGTTGGCTCTGTCACTTTATAACACTAGTGTACAGCACTGGTGGGGTTGGGTCTGTCGCTGATTAGCACTGGGGTACAGTACTAGTGGGGATGGATCTTTACCTGTACAACACGGGTACAGTACTGGTGGGGTGTGTATGTCCGAGTATGACACTGGGGTACAGTACTATTGGGGATGGATCTGTCATTGTATACCACTGGGGTACAGCAATAGTGAGAATGGGTCTAACCCTGTATGACATTGGGGTACATCAATAGTGTGGATAGGTCTTTATAACTGTATAATATACTGTGGTACAGTAAAGGTGGGGATAGGTCTGTCACTGTATAATCGTGGAGTACAGTACTGGTGGGGATGCGTCTGTCGCTGAATAACACTGGCGGACAGTCCTGGTGGGGATGGGACTGTCACTTTGTAACACTGGAATACACTGCTGTGGGAATGGACATATCACCTTATAACATTAGAATACAGAGCCGGCATGGATGGGTCTGTCACTGTATAACACTGGGTTACAATGCTGATGTGACAGGTCTGTCACTTTACAACACTGGAGCACAGTGGAGGTGTGGGTGCGTCTGTCACTTTATAACACTGGAGCACAGTGGAGGTGTGGGCGCGTCTGTCACTTTATAACACTGGAGTATAGTGGAGGTGTGGATGGGCGGGTCACTTTATAACACTGGAGCGCAGTGCGGGTGTGGACGGGTCTGTCATGTTATTACACTAGAGTACAGTGCAGCTGTGGACATGTCTGTAATGTTATGACACTGGAGTACAGTGGAGGTGTGGATGGGTCTGTCACTTTATAACACTGGGATACAGTACTGGTGGAGATGGGTCTCTTCCTATATAACACTGGGGTACAGTACTGGTTGCGATGGGTCTGTCCCCGAATAAGATTGGGGTACGGGGATGGGTCTGTGCCCGAATAAGACTGGGGTATAGTATTGGTGGGTATGGGTCTGTCATTGTATAACACTGGGGTACAGCACTGATGGGGATAGGTCTGTGCCTGTACAACACTGGGGTACACTATAGGTGGGGTTGGTTCAGTCACTGAATAAGACGAGGGTACAGTGGTGGTGGGGTTGGGTCTGTTGATGTATAGTACTGGGGCACAGTTCTGATGGGTTTGGGTTTGAGTTTTGTCACTGTACAACACTAGGGTACAATACTGTGGTGTTGGATCTGTCACCGTATAACACTGGGGTCCAGTGCTGGTGAAGTTGGATCTGTCACTGTATGACAGTGGGGTGCAGTGGTGGAGGGGACTGGTCTGTCACAGCATAATACTGGGGTACTGCTCAGGTGGGGTTGGGTCTTTCCCTGATTTATACTGGAATACATTACTGATGGGGATGGGTCTGTGCCTATACAACATTGGGGTACAGAATTGGTGGGGATGGTTCTGTTCCTGTATAACACTGGGGTGTACTACAGGTGGGGTTGGTTCTGTCACTTTATAACACTAGGGTACAACGCTGGTGGGGTTGGGTCTGTCGCTGTATAGCACTGGGGTATAGTACTAGTGGGGATGGGACTCTACCCGTAAAACACAGGTACAGTACTGGTGGGATTCGTCCGTCCATGTATGACACTGTGATACAGTACTGGTGGGGATGGATGTGTCATTGTATAACACTTTGGTACAGCAATGGTGGGGATAGTTATGACTCTGTATAACACTGGGGTACAGCACTGGTGCGAATGGGTCTGTCCCTTTATAACACTGAGGTACTTTTCTGGTAGGGATGGGTCTCTACCTGCACAAGACGGGTACAGTACTGGTGGGTATGGATCTGTCATTGTATACCACTGGGGTTCAGCAGTGGTGGGCATGAGTCTGTCCCTGTATAACAGTGGGGTACAGCAATGGTGTGGATGGGTCTGTAACTGTATAATACTGGGGTACAGTACAGGTGGGGATGGGTTGCTCAGTGTATAATAGTGGAGTACAGTACTGGTGGGGATGGATCTGTCATTGTATACCACTGGCGTACAGCAATGGTGGGGATGGGACTGTCCCTCTATAATACTGATGTACACGGCAGGTAGATATGGGTCTGTCACTCTATTATACTGGAGTACAGTATTAGTGGGATAGGTCTGTGCCTGTATAACACTAGGGTACAGCACTGGTGGGGTTGGGTCTCTCACTGTATAACATTGAAGTTCAGCACTGATGGGGATGGGTCTGTCCCTGTATAATGGGTACAATATTGGTAGGTATGGGTACAATATTGGTAGGTATGGGTCTGTCTCTGTATAACACTGGGGTACAACACTGGTGGGGATGGGTCTGTGCCTGTAAAACACTGGAGTACACTACAGGTGGGCTTGGTACTGTCACTGTATAACACTAGGGTTCAGTGCTGGTGGGGTTGGATCTGTCACTGTACAACATTGGGGTACAATACTGTGGTGTTGGGTCTGTCACCATGTAACACTGAAGTCCAGCGCTGGTGAAGTTGGGGCTGTCACTGTATGACAGTGGGGTGCAGTGCTGGTGGGGACTGGTCTGTCACTGTATAACACTGAGATACAGTACAGATGGGGTTGCGTCTGTCCCTGTATAAAACTGGAGTACAGTACTGATGGGGATGGGTCTGTGGCTATACAACACTGGTGTAGAGAACTGGTGAGGCTGGTTCTGTTCCTGTATAACAATGGGGTGCACAATAGGTAGGGTTGGCACTGTCACTTTATAACACTAGGGTACAGCGCTGTTGGGGTTGGGTCTCTCCCTGTATGACAGCTGGATACGAGATTGGGTCTGTCCCCGTTTAACACTGGAGTACAATGCTGGTGTGAATGAGTCTGTCACTGTATAACACTGAGGTGCAGTATTGGTGGGGATGTGTCAGTCACTGTACAATACTGGAGTACAGTACTGGTGGGGATGGTTCTGTTCCTGTATAACACTAGCGTGGACTACAGGTGGCATTGGCTCTATCACTTTATAACACTAGGGTACAGGACTGGTGGGGGTGGGTCTCTCCCTGTATAGCACTGGGGTACAGTACTGGTGGGGATGGGTCTGTGCCTGTATAACACCAGGGTACAGTATTAGTTGGTATGGGTCTGTCACTGTATAACACTGGGGTACAGCACTGGTGGGGATGGGTCTGTGCCTGTACTACACTGGGGTACACTACAGTTGGGGTTGGCTCTGTCACTTTATAACACTAGGGTACAGCGCTGGTGGGGTTGGGTCTGTTGCTGTATAGCACAGGGGTACAGTTCTGGTGGGTTTGAATCTGTCACTGTACAACACTGGGGTACAATACTGTGGGTATGGGTCTGTCACTTTATAACACTAGGGTCAGCACTGATGGGGTTAGGTCTTATGCTGTATTGCACTGGGGTACAGTTCTGGTGGGTTTGATTCTGTCACTATACATTAGTGGGTTACAATATTGTGGGGTTGGGTATGTCCCTATATAAAACTGGTATAGTACTAATGGGGATGGATCTCTACCTGTACAAGACGTGTACATTACTGGTTGGGTTGGTTCACTCCCTGTATAACATTGGGGTACAGCACTGTTGGGCATGGGTCTGTCCCTGTATAACGCTAGGGTACAGTATTGGTTGGTATGGGTCTGTCACTGTATAACACCTTGGTACAGAACTGGTGGGGATGGGTCTATGTCTGTACAACACTGGGGTACACTACAGGTGAGGTTGGCTCTGTCACTTTATAACATTAGGGTACAGCCATGATGGGCTTGGGTCTGTTGCTGTATAGCACTGGGGTACAGTTCTGGTGGGTTTGAATCTGTCACTTTACAACACTGGGGTACAATACTGTGGGTATGGGTCTGTTACTATATAACACTGGGGTACAGCACTAGTGGGAATGGGTCTGTCAATGTATAATACTGGAGTACAGTACTGGTGTGGATGTTTCTGTCCCTGTATAACACTTGAGTACAATACTGGTGTGGATATGTCTGTATAACACAGGGGTACAGCACTGGAGGGGATGGGTCTTTGCCGAGACAACATTGAGGTACAGAACTGGTGAGGATGGTTCTGTCACTGTAGAACATGGAGGTACAGGACTAGTGGGGTTAGCTCTGTTACTTTATTACAGTAGGGTATAGCACTGGTGGGGTTGGGTCTGTTGCTGTATAACACTGGAGTACAATACTAGTGTGGATGTGTCTGCCTGTATAACACTGGGGTACAGCACTGGTGGGGATAGATCTGTCATTGTATTCCACTGTGGTTCAGAACTGGTGAGGATGGTTCTGTCACTAGAACATGGGGGGTACAGGACTAGTGGGGTTGACTCTGTCACTTTATTACAGTAGGGTATAGCACTGGTGGGGTTGGGTCTGTCACTGTACAACACTGGGGTACAGTACTGGTGGGGTTGGGTCTGTCCCTGTATAAAATTGTGCTACAGTATTAGTGGGGATGGGTCTCTACCTGTACAACTGGTGGGGATGGGTCTGTCTATGTATGACACTGGGGTATAGTACTGTGGGATAGATCTGTCATTGTATTCCACTGGTGTCCAGCACTGGAGGGGATGGGTCTGCCTGTACAATACTGAGGTACACTACAGGTGAGGTTGGTTCTGTCACTGTGTAACACTAGAGTACCGTTCTGGTGGGGTTGGTTCTGTTGCTGTATAGCACTGGGGTACAGTTTTGGTGGGTTTGAGTCTGTCACTGAACAATACACTGGGGTACACTTCTGTGGTGTTGGTTCTGTCACCATATAACACTGGGGTTCAGTGCTGGTGAAGTTGGAGCTGTCACTATATGACAGTGGGGTACTGGTGGGGACTGGTCTGTCACAGTATAACACTGGGGTACAGCGCAGGATGGTGGTAGTCTGTAACTGTATAACATTTGGTACAGCACTAGTGGGGATGGGTCTTTCACTGTATAACACTGGGATACAGTAAAGATGGGGTTGGGTCTGTCCCTGTATAATACTGGAGTACAGTACTGGTAGGGATGAGTCTGTACCTATACAACACTGGGTACAGAACTTGTGGGAATGGTTCTGTTTCTGTATAACACTGGGGTGCACGACAGGTGGAATTGGCTCTGTCACTTTATAACATTAGGGTATAGCGCTGGTGGGGTTGGGTCTGTCGCTGTATAGCACTGGGGTACAGTACTAGTGGGGATGGATCTCTACCTGTACAACATGGGTACAGTACTGGTGGGGATGGTATACCACTAGGGTTCAGCACTGGTGGGGATGGATCTGTCCCTGTATAACACTGGGGTACAGTACTGGTGGGGATGGGTCTGACCCTCTATAACCCTGGGGTACAGTACAGGTGGGATGGGTCTCTCACTGTATGATAGTGGGGTACAGCACTGGTGGGAATGGGTCTGTCCCTGTATAACACTGGGGTACAGAACTGGTGGGGATGGGCTCTCCCTGTGTAACACTGGGGTACGAAGATGGGTCTGTCCCCGCATAACACTTGGGTACAGTACTGGTGGGGATGGGTCTGTCACTGCACAAGACTGGGGTACAGTACTGGTGGGGATGGTTCTGTCCCTGTATATTACTGGGGTACAGTACTGTTGGGGATGGGTCTGTCCCTGTATATTACTGGGGTACAGTACTGTTGGGGATGGGTCTGTTCCTGTATACCACTGGGGTACAGTACTGATGGGGATGGTTCTGTCCCTGTATATTACTGGGGTACAGTACTGTTGGGGATGGGTCTGTTCCTGTATACCACTGGGGTACAGTACTGTTGGGGATGGGTCTGTTCCTGTATACCACTGGGGTACAGTACTGATGGGAATGGGTCTCTCCCTGTATATTACTGGGGTACAGTACTGTTGGGGATGGTTCTGTCCCTGTATATTACTGGGGTACAGTACTGTTGGGGATGGGTCTGTTCCTGTATACCACTGGGGTACAGTACTGATGGGGATGGTTCTGTCCCTGTATATTACTGGGGTACAGTACTGATGGGGATGGTTCTGTCCCTGTATATTACTGGGGTACAGTACTGTTGGGGATGGGTCTGTCCCTGTATATTACTGGGGTATAGTACTGATGGGAATGGGTCTCTCCCTGTATAACACTTGATGAACCTCCCACTGAGTAATGCGGGTGAAGAAAATGATGCTTGCCTTTTTCTTTTTATGTTCGTGGCAGCACCCCTTTCCTCCCTGCTGCTAACTTTCACTCAGGGAGATTTTCCACTAAGCGCCGCCCAGAATTTTCTCCTAAATGCCGAGTTTTTTTGTGCACCTAAATGTTAGTAGTTAGGCTACAATGTGAGATGAAAAGTCGCTAGGCCGCAAGTGAGCGGCGTAACGTCGCCTACCTCGCTGCTTCCGGGGCGTATGATTGACGTGCTTTTACCGGCCAATGGCGGGCGGCTCCGGGGGGTCCTCCGACCAATAGGCGGCGTTAACGTGGGCGGGTGAAGCTTGTTCTGAGGATCGCCTGGCGGTGCGGGCCGGGGCCGTCCCCCCCCCCCCCCCCCTCCGACCGCGGCGTGCGGCGGGCCGGCAGTTCCGCGGAGAGTGAGTGGACACCCGGGGCCTGAAAGGGGTGGCCCCAGAACGGCAGTGTCGGCCAGCGGTTCAGCACTTATTCTAACCCCGGCTTTTCCTCCGGTCGGGCTGGGCGGGCGGGCGGGTCTGCGGCCTAGTGCCGGACACGGGCCCGGGTCTTGATTTAACCGGCTTTACTGCTGCCAGGCGCGGCGGAGGGGGCCACAAAGGGGATATGGGGTGGGAGTGAGGGAGGGTCCACAAGGGGCGTGAGTGGTTAGAGGGGCCACAAGGGAGGGGTGGTGGGGGAGAGGGGCCACAAGGGAGGGGTGGTGGGGGAGAGAGGGGGCGACAAGGGAGGGGTGGTGGGGGGCCACAAGGGAGGGGTGGTGGGGGACCAGAAGGGGGGGGGGTGGTGAGGGGGGCCATAGGGAGGGGTGGTGGGGTCCAGAAGGGAGGGGTGGTGGGGTCCAGAAGGGAGGGGTGGTGGGGGGCCAGAAGGGAGTGGTGGTGGGGGGCCACAAGGGGAGGGGCAGTGGTTGAGCACAAGCCACAAGTAGAGTGGGTGGGGGAGAAGTGGCACAAGGGTGGGGCATGGGGTGGGGAGAGTGTCCACAAGGGAGCGGTAGTGGGGGGAGAGAGGGCCACAAGGGGAGCGGGTGGATGAGAGGGTCCACAAGGAGGGGTGGGTAAGGGAGTTGGAGCCACAAGGAGGGGGGTGGGTGTGGAGAGGGGACCATAAGTGGGCATGGGAGGGAAAGGGGGGAATTTGGGGCAAGGGAGCCACAAGTGTGAAGGAGTCATGGGAACAATGGAGGACATGGGGTATGAGAGAGGGGGAAATAAGAGGGCATGAGGGAGAGGGATATGAGGGGATAAGGGGGTTGGGTTGAGAGGAATGGATGGGGGAAAGAATAGAAGGTGTGTCATTGGAGAAAAAATAGGCATTTCAGCCTATGAATGGGTGAGAAGGCTGAGGAAGGAGGCAGAGAGAGAGGGACTGGTGGGAGGGTGAGAAAGAATGTGGGAGGGAAGGTAAGCGCAAGAGGTGGGAAAAGCAATAGAGTGGGGGTTGATAAGGGCAAGGAGTGGAACAAGCGAGAGAGAAGTGTGGGAAGCATGAGGCAGTGCAGGAGGGTATGAGGATTGGGGAGGTAGGAGAAGTCATAGTGGGAAGAAGGTTTCACTGATCTTGTTGATGGGGAGTTTGAAAAGAGGGAGAGAGGATTGGGGTGGAATGAAGGGAATGAGTGATGAATGGTGGAGGAGAGGGAGGGAAGGGCAGGCCACACTAACTCTGTCCTCCCCCTCCCTCTCACTCTTCCCCTCCCTCCCTCTCACTCTTCCCCTCCCTCCCTCTCACTCTTCCCCTCCCTCCCTCTCACTCTTCCCCTCCCTCTCTGTCACTCTTCCCCTCCCTCTCTGTCACTCTTCCCCTCCCTCTCTGTCACTCTTCCCCTCCCTCTCTGTCACTCTTCCCCTCCCTCTCTGTCACTCTTCCCCTCCCTCTCTGTCACTCTTCCCCTCCCTCTCTGTCACTCTTCCCCTCCCTCTCTGTCACTCTTCCCCTCTTCCCAACAGAAGTTCATCTTGGCATTGAGACAGCCTGACTGATCATCAAACACTCTGTGGGTCAGAGTGTTGGATAATGGAGGAGTGACCCCAGAACACCCATCACCAGTCAAGCAGCGTATAGAAAGCAAGAGAGAGAGAGAGAGAGACACCACGCGGGGCTGCCCCCTACCACCACAGACCATGGCAGACCCCATCATGGACTTGTTCGATGACCCAGGTCTCTTTGCTGAGGGACTGGAGTCTCTGACAGCCAGCTCTATTGCAGATGACCTGGAGTTGGGGGATGGCTTTGAGCCACTGGGAACCGGCCCTGAATTGGCCAAGGTACCCACCTTCGAGGGCCTGTCCTCATTCCAGCAGGCCAGCCCCAGCCACCCAGAGCCTCAGCCAGCCCCCTATCCTATCTATCCTGGCCTCAAGTCCCCAACGCCAACCTTTGAAGGGCAGAGCCCACTGTGGGGACAGGCTGCCCACGATGAGACCCCCTCCTCACAGCCCACCCCACCAGAGGCTGAATACCTGGTGCACCATGACTACGCCTTACAACAGAACCAGCAAGAGCCCCCTGACCCAGTTCCCCCTTCTTCTCCTGCCCCCTCCCAGTCCCTCCTCCAACCCTTCTCCCAAGCTCCCGAGCCCATCAGTCAGGGTAACCCATTCATGGGGGTTGATGACTCAGAGCAGCCCCCTCCTCCCCCTCCCTCCACTGCTCCTATTGAGGGTTCACTCCCGGGGTCTGAAGAAGTCCCAGCCCAGGGTGTGAACCAAGGGCAGCAGTCCACCCCTTCCTCGGTGTCACCTGCTTCAACCCACTACAATGTCCGCTACACTCTCCCCGGGCAGCCCCCAGCCAATGGAGGTGTGGTAATCCAGCCCCTGGCCAGCAGCCCTACTGTGTCCTATGTACCGGGTAGCACTGCCTTCACCACAGCCTCTGGTGGGAGCCAGGCCCAGGAGAGCCAGTCCAACGGCACGCCCCTCAGCCAGGTGCTTCTCCAGCCTGTGACCGGTCAGCAGTCTCAGGCTGGTTTTACAACGGCCACCTTCACCACCGTCAAGCCCAATGTCACAATCGCCCCTTCACCAGCATCTCAGGTAAGGTTGGAAAGAGCTGCAACATTGTACACAGACACACACATCCATAGAAACAGGCGCTGGTCAGAGACAATCAAAGAGATACACCTGGGGTGGAGACTGGGAGTGTGGCTTACTCTATATCACCCTGTCACCACACACCCAGGCACCTCCAGTGCAGCTCCGCCCTACCCTCTCTCTCTCTCACACACACACACACACACACACACAATCTCCCAGGGTCAAATTCTTCTCTCACACAATCCTAGGGTCAGACCGCACACTGACTGTCTCTCTCTTCCCCCTCCCAGGGTCAAACCACACCATCACACACACTCTTCCAGGGTCAGACCCCATCCTGTATCTCTCTCATTCTTTTCACGTACTTCCCTCACCAACACGCACTGCCATGGTCAGACTCCACACCATCTCACACACAATCCCAGGGTCAAACTCCATACTGTCACACACACCTGCCAGGATTGGACTCCCACAAATACTCCCAGGGTCAGACCTCACACATACATGCACTCCTGGGGTCACATTTTGCACTGTCTCATGCCAACTCCTGGGGTTAGGCCCCACATAGTCACTCCTAGAGTCGGACTCCACACCATTGCACACACTCTCCCAGGGTTGGACCACACACACACACACTTCCAAGCTCAGACCGCACACCCACCTGTCACAAATATGCTACTAAGGTCAGACACCACACCTTCTTTTCTCTTTCTCTCTCTTGCAGGGTCAACCCCACACTGTCTTAAACACAAACTCCAAAGGTCCACATACTCCTGGGCAGGACCCTTCAACGTTCCATCACACACTGACTCTTGTGGTGAAACCCCACACCATGCTGTCACACTCTCAGCCCTGGCCCCAGACACATGACAGTCCTGTTACACACACAGCCAAGTGGGGGTGAAGTTGGCCACGGGACACTCTCACCCCTTCACTTTCCTCATTTGCAGGGGGACCCGAAGCGGATCACGCTGGTGCTACAGCAGCCACCTGGATCGGGCCAGCCTGGACAACGTCACGTCATGATGCGGACCCTGCCGGGCAAGATCCTTATCCAGGGACAGCAGATCACGGCCCTAGCCCAGGGCCAGTCCACCAAGCCTCAGGCCGGCAAGGTGGTGACTATCCAACTTCAGCTGCAGCACCCCCAACCTAAGCTGCAGCCCTGCCAGGTCTTCCTGCAGCAGCCTGTCACCGTCGCCCCCTCCGGACAGTCGCCAGCCCCTGGGCCACACCAGCAGACGCAGGGTCAAAGGCTGACTGTCCCCCTGCAGGTCTCCCTACAGCAGGTAACGGGAGAGGTGCACGGGCCATCCTGGGTACAGCTTCAGGGGGAGGTGATGACCAGGTTGAATATTCAGGGCTGGGACCTGGGTGCCTGTGACAGGAGGGGGTTGTTGGGGCTGGAGGCCCATGACTAGTGGTGTTCCGCTAGGATGGGTGTTGGGAGCCTGTAGGGTTTGATGTACACGTGAATGTGGATGGGTCACTAAATCTAGAGAATTGGTGGAGGTGTGTCTAGTGCAGAGGGTTATTGAAGAAGACGTCAGAATGGAGATCAGGGACAGATGGGCAGGGAAGTGGCAGCTGGAGTTTAATCCGGACATTGGTGAGCAGTTACACTTGGGGAGGGAAGTGGCATGGCTTTTAAAGTAATGATGTGTGTGCAGGGGGGTGTGGGGGTTCAGGGCATGCAGGGGAATATGAGAGTCCGGATCCGCTCAGAGAAATCTGGATTTCCAGGACAATGCAGAGGAATCTGGGGTCCGTGGAGCTGGGTCTGCGGTCTGCATCCACAGAGAGAGATCTGTAGGTTCGTGCAGAGGGATTTGGGCGAACGGTGTAGAGAGGCCTGGGGTCTGGACCTCATTGAAAATGATCACACAGGTAAAACTGGGTGGTAACATAGGCATGTTGGATACTTGGCTTCATTGGGATGGGCATTGAGTGTAAAAGAAAGGGAGTCGTATTGCCACGATATAAAACTTTGGTCAGACTGCCCTTGGAACACTGGTTGCCCCATTACAGGAAGGGTGTGGGGACTTTGGTAATGAGACAGGTAAAGCTCACTGGGATGAGGCCTAGATTAGAGAGGTCATCAGACAAACGGAGTGTTTTTTGGAGCATTGGAGGTTGAGGGGAGACCTGATGGAGGTTTATAAAATGGAGGGAGTTGATGGGGGGTGGGGTGATCAGTTAGAAATCTTTTCCCCAGGGTAAAAGCAACACACTGGAGGACGGGTGTTTATGGTAGGGGAGGGAGAAGTTTATACAGAATGATGGCGTCTGGCAGTGGGGGAAGCTAGGACAACAGTTCCAGACACATCCTTGAACCTGCAGAGAGTGGGGGTACATGGGTCACAGACAGGCAGCACGGGTTAGATTGATTTGGGCATTGGGGCCTGTTCCTGTGTGGGACTTCTATTTAATCTTCATGTTGCAGGACACAGAATCTGCACAGGAACTGACATGGTGAACGGTGAGGAGTGTTGTAGAACAAAGATTTCGGGATACCAGGACTGACGTGAATAGTGGGGAGTGTTGTAGAACAAAGAAAACTTGGACATGAGGACTGACAGGGTGAACAGCGGGAATGTTGTAGAACAGAGCGATTTCGGAATACGAGAACTGACGTGAATGGTGAGGTCCTGGGGAATGCAATAGAACATGGAGTCATTGAGATATGAGAATGGTGAGGGCTCTGTAGAACAGAGGGTCCTTGGCATTTGCAGATAAAAAGGAGTTGGATCTTGGTGGAAGGAAGGAAGAAATGGACTTGGGTCTGGGGTACGTTCAAAAGGAGATGGGGATGATGTTGACCTCTCTCTCTCTCTCTCTCTCTCTCTCTCTCTCTTGAAGCAGCCAGTGCAGGGCCAGGTCTCGGTGCCTGCAGTATCGGTGGTGACAGGGATGGTGAACGACCAGCAGCGAAAGCTGGAGCACCAGAAGAAGCAAGAGAAGGCCAATCGTATCGTGGCGGAGGCCATCGCCCGGGCAAAGGCTCGGGGGGAGCAGAATATCCCCCGCGTTCTGGCCCATGGCGAGCTGAGCAGCAAAGCTCTGGGCTCTGAGGGTGAGGACAAGAAGAGGAAGAAAAAGTCCAGTTCTCGAGGCAGGGAGTGCGACAGCAAGAGGTCCCGGGCCCTCTCTTCCACCAAGTCTGGCTCTGCGTCCTCCAAGGGCAAGGCCAAGTGCAAGCTGAGGTAGGGGCTCCTGCCCGCCCCCCACCCTTCCCTCCCCTTCCCCTTGGGGAAAGGATCAGGGGGACAGGAGAGGAATCAGATGGGGTTGGGAAAAGGTTCAGAGGGAGAAGGAGACGGGGAAGGTTCAGAGGGAGACAGGGAAGGTTCAGAGGCGGTGAAGGTTTGGGGGGAGGGCAAAGATTGCAGACACATGGGACTAACTCAGGAAAGAGTGTGGATTGGCAGGGAAGAGTCTGGCTGAAGTTTCTGCACTGAAACATTGGGAGGTGAAGACGAACCCTGGAGCCTTCACGTGGCGGTGCTTGTTTGCTCAGAGTGTCATCCTCTAACCAGTCTACCCCCAATATCTTCACATCCCCTGTAGCACCATCACTCCCGTCATCAGCAAGAAGAGGAAGAAGACTGGTTCATCTGAGGAAAACTCCGACGTGGAGAGATCACCAGCACAGTCATCGAAGGATGACGAGGAGATTTCCACTCAGGTAAGGAAAGGGTGTGGAGGGGGATGGGTGTCCTCCCATTACCTCCTGATTCCCTAGATTAGACCCCAGCCAGTGACTCACTCCCTCGGATGTGTAATTCCATATATGCCCACCTCCAACCAAATCCCTGGATCAGATCCCAGACTTTGACCCACTCCCATGGATCTGTTATTCCATTTTTTTTAAAAATCCCTGCATCAAATCCCAGCCTGCTTCCCACATCCTGGGATCGGTTCTACATATTAAACCCCCATCACCCCAGCTCCTGCATCAGATCCCAGCCAGTGTGATCTGTTATTCTATATATTATCCCTCTGAACTCTTAGGTCTGTTTGTTTTCAACCATTATCTTTCTACTCACATGCCATCTTAAGTAATCTCGATGACATAGGTGCTCTATGGTTAAGGTAAAAGTTCCATACTACATTTAGAATGTGACATACATGAATTTCTTTTACTTTATCTACTATAAGGAAAGCAGAGTAGCCACTTTGTCCAACGCCCTTCACAGAAATGAGGCCTCTGGGAGGAGCAAATTTGCATCCCATGGTTTACAAGACCAGAGCTCTAACCACTGAGTTATTGGAGCCTAAAAAGGGATTACTTTTATGTGAGTGGAAAAAAAAGATTGAAAATGACTGTTTTAATCGTACCTAATTGACTCATTATGTGCACAGTTTCATAACTCCAAAGGAAATGGGCCAATGACAATTTTTCTCAAGCAAAATATTTCAGTAACAATTGGGTCTCGAGCAGAGATTCTCAACCTTCCCTTCCCACTTACATCCCTTTCTAATCAGAGAACTTATGTCAGAGGGATTGCTTAAAGTGGTATGTGAGTGGAAAGAAAAAGTTTGAAAACCCCTGTCCTAAGTCATCCCAGCCTGTGTCCCACACCTCAGGATCAATTTTTCTTGTGTTTTTCATATATCACATTGAACCCCAAGGACTGATTGTTCATTCTGCATAAAAACCTCCCCCACCACCCAATATCTGGATCAGTGACTCGCTCCCAGACTTAACAATGTCAGCAGGGCATGCGCTGTCTTACCGGACGAATCCATGGCAGAAGCCTTGCTCTGTTGAGCCCCTTCCAGACCTCCTGTCGACCCATTCCTTCCCCCATCCCCCCTTGCCCTCCTTGCTCAGGCTGTTCCTCTGACACTTCTCTCCATCTGGGGTCAGCAGAAGCGGCGATCCAACCGGCAGGTGAAGAGGAAAAAGTATACGGAAGACCTGGACCTGAAGATCACGGACGATGAGGAGGAGGAGGTGGATGTCATGGGTCCTGTCAAGATTCCCCCCATGATCGACACGGATTCCAGCTTGCAGACCATGCAGCTGTTTGTGGTAAGACACCCCACCCATGTCCATTAAACACACGCCCGTCAACCACCCCCACCCCTCAACTCCCCTTGCCCCCTGTCCGTTGTCCCTGCCCCTCTGCTACTCCTCCTCCTTCTGCTCTCACCTCTTCCCCCCACCACCCCTCTCCTCCCCTCCTTTACCTGTGGCAGGGATCAAGGGGAAGTGGAGAGAAATCAGGGGTCGAAAGGAGGAGGAGAGAAAGCAGGGATCGAGGGGAGGATGGAGAGAAAGACATGATCGAGGAGATGATGGAGAGAAAGATGATCGAGGAGATGGTGGAGAGAAAGATAATCGAGGGGAGGTAGAGAGAAAGACGGGATTGAGGGGAGGTGGAGAGAAAGACGGGATTGAGGGGAGGTGGAGAGAAAGACGGGATCGAGGGAAGGTGGAGAGAAAGACATGATCGAAGAGATGGAGAGAAAGAAATGATGATCGAGGGGAGATAGAAAGGCAGGATCGAGGGGAGGTGGAGAGAAAGGCGGAATCGAGGGAGGATGGAGAGAAAGACGAACAGGATGGTGGACAGAAAGTGGGATTGAGGGAGGGTGGAGAGAAAGACTGGATCGAGGGAGGGTGGAGAGAAAGACGGGATCGAGGGAAGGGTGGAGAGAGATGTGATCGAAGGGAAGGTGGAGAGAAAGGCGGGATAGAGGAAGGGTGGAGAGAAAGGCGGGATAGAGGAAGGGTGGAGAGAAAGGCGGGATAGAGGAAGGGTGGAGAGAAAGGCGGGATAGAGGAAGGGTGGAGAGAAAGGCGGGATCGAGGAAGGGTGGAGAGAAAGCCGGGATCAAGGGGAGGTGGAGAGAAAGGTAGGATCGAGGGGAGGTGGAGAGGAAGGCGGGATCGAGGGGTGGTGGGAGAGGAAAACGTGATCGAGAGGAGGTGGAGAGAAAGACGTGATCGAGGGGAGGTGGAGAGAAAGACGTGATCAAGGCGAGGTGGAGAGAACGACGGGATCGAGGGAAGATGGAGAGGAAGATGGAATCAAGGGAAGGTGGAGAGAAGGACGGGATCGAGGGGAGGGTAGAGAGAAAGACGAGATTGAGGGAAGGTGGAGAGAAAGACGGGATCAAGGGAAGGTGGAGAGGAAGACGGGATCGAGGGGAGGGTGGAGAGAAAGACGTGATCGAGGGGAAGTGGAGAGAAAGACGTGATCGAGGGGAGGGTGGAGAGAAAGACGGGATCGAGGGGAGGGTGGAGAGAAAGACGGGATCGAGGGAAGGTGGAGAGAAAGACGGGATCGAGGGAAGGTGGAAAGGAAGGTGATTGAGGGAAGGTGGAGAGAGACGGGATCGAGGGGAGGGTGGAGAGAGACGGGATCGAGGGGAGGGTGGAGAGAAAGACGGGATCGAGGGAAGGTGGAGAGAAAGACGGGATCGAGGGGAGGGTGGAGAGAAAGACGAGATCGAGGGAAGGTGGAGAGAAAGACGAGATCGAGGGAAGGTGGAGAGAAAGACGGGATCGAGGGAAGGTGGAAAGGAAGGTGATTGAGGGAAGGTGGAGAGAGACGGGATCGAGGGGAGGGTGGAGAGAGACGTGATCGAGGGGAGGGTAGAGAGAAAGACGGGATCGAGGGGAGGGTGGAGAGAAAGACGGAATCGAGGGGCGGGTGGAGAGAAAGACGAGATCGAGGGGAGGTGGAGAGGAAGACGTGATCGAGGGGAGGTGGAGAGAGACGTGATCGAGGCGAGGTGGAGAGAACGACGTGATCGAGGGGAGGTGGAGAGAAATACGTGATCGAGGGGAGGTGGAGAGAAAGATGTGAGTGATTGAGGGGAGGGTGTAGAGAAAGACGAGATCGAGGGAAGGTGGAGAGAAAGACGAGATCGAGGGAAGGTGGAGAGAAAGACGAGATCGAGGGAAGGTGGAGAGAAAGACGAGATCGAGGGACGGTGGAGAGAAAGACGAGATCGAGGGAAGGTGGAGAGAAAGACGGGATCGAGGGAAGGTGGAGAGAAAGACGGGATCGAGGGAAGGTGGAGAGAAAGACGGGATCGAGGGAAGGTGGAGAGAAAGACGGGATCGAGGGAAGGTGGAGAGAAAGACGGGATCGAGGGAAGGTGGAGAGAAAGACGGGATCGAGGGAAGGTGGAGAGAAAGACGGGATCGAGGGAAGGTGGAGAGAAAGACGGGATCGAGGGAAGGTGGAGAGAAAGACGGGATCGAGGGAAGGTGGAGAGAAAGACGGGATCGAGGGAAGGTGGAGAGAAAGACGGGATCGAGGGAAGGTGGAAAGGAAGGTGATTGAGGGAAGGTGGAGAGAGACGGGATCGAGGGGAGGGTGGAGAGAGACGGGATCGAGGGGAGGGTGGAGAGAGACGGGATCGAGGGGAGGGTAGAGAGAAAGACGGGATCGAGGGGAGGGTGGAGAGAAAGACGGAATCGAGGGGAGGGTGGAGAGAAAGACGAGATCGAGGGGAGGGTGGAGAGAGATGTGATCGAAGGGAAGGTGGAGAGAAAGGCGGGATAGAGGAAGGGTGGAGAGAAAGGCGGGATCGAGGAAGGGTGGAGAGAAAGGCGGGATCGAGGAAGGGTGGAGAGAAAGGCGGGATCGAGGAAGGTTGGAGAGAAAGGCGGGATCGAGGAAGGGTGGAGAGAAAGGCGGGATCGAGGAAGGGTGGAGAGAAAGCCGGGATCGAGGAAGGGTGGAGAGAAAGCCGGGATCAAGGGGAGGTGGAGAGAAAGGTAGGATCAAGGGGAGGTGGAGAGGAAGGCGGAATCGAGGGAGGATGTGGAAAGGAAGACGGGATCGAGGGAAGGTGGAGAGGAAGACGGGATCGAGGGAAGGTGGAGAGGAAGGCGGAATCGAGGGAGGATGTGGAAAGGAAGACGGGATCGAGGGAAGGTGGAGAGGAAGACGGGATCGAGGGAAGGTGGAGAGGAAGACATGATCGAGGGGAGGTGGAGAGAAATACGTGATCGAGGGGAGGGTGGAGAGAAAGATGAGATAGAGGGAAGGTGGAGAGAAAGACGAGATCGAGGGAAGCTGGAGAGAAAGACGAGGTCGTGGAAAGGTGGAGAGAAAGACGGGGTCGAGGGAAGGTGGAGAGAAAGACGGGATCGAGGGGAGGGTGGAGAGAGACGGGATCGAGGGGAGGGTGGAGAGAACGACGGGATCGAGGAGAGGGTGGAGAGAAAGGCGTGATCGAGGGAAGGTGGAGAGAAAGACGAGATCGAGGGAAGGTTTAGAAAAAGACGAGATCGAGGGAAGGTGGAGAGAAAGTCGAGATCGAGGGACGGTGGAGAGAAAGACGGGATCGAGGGAAGGTGGAGAGAAAGACGGGATCGAGGGAAGGTGGAGAGAAAGACGGGATCGAGGGAAGGTGGAGAGAAAGACGGGATCGAGGGAAGGTGGAGAGAAAGACGGGATCGAGGGAAGGTGGAGAGAAAGACGGGATCGAGGGAAGGTGGAGAGAAAGACGGGATCGAGGGAAGGTGGAGAGAAAGACGTGATCGAGGGAAGGTGGAGAGAAAGACGGGATCGAGGGAAGGTGGAGAGAAAGACGGGATCGAGGGAAGGTGGAGAGAAAGACGGGATCGAGGGAAGGTGGAGAGAAAGACGGGATCGAGGGAAGGTGGAGAGAAAGACGGGATCGAGGGAAGGTGGAGAGAAAGACGGGATCGAGGGAAGGTGGAGAGAAAGACGGGATCGAGGGAAGGTGGAGAGAAAGACGGGATCGAGGGAAGGTGGAAAGGAAGGTGATTGAGGGAAGGTGGCGAGAGACGGGATCGAGGGGAGGGTGGAGAGAGACGGGATCGAGGGGAGGGTAGAGAGAAAGACGGGATCGAGGGGAGGGTGGAGAGAAAGACGGAATCGAGGGGAGGGTGGAGAGAAAGACGAGATCGAGGGGAGGGTGGAGAGAAAGACGGGATCGTGGAGAGTGTGGAGAGAAAGACGGGATAGAGGAAGGGTGGAGTGAAAGGCGGGATAGAGGAAGGGTGGAGAGAAAGGCGGGATCGAGGAAGGGTGGAGAGAAAGGCGGGATCGAGGAAGGGTGGAGAGAAAGGCGGGATCGAGGAAGGGTGGAGAGAAAGGCGGGATCGAGGAAGGGTGGAGAGAAAGGCGGGATCGAGGAAGGGTGGAGAGAAAGGCGGGATCGAGGAAGGGTGGAGAGAAAGGCGGGATCGAGGAAGGGTGGAGAGAAAGGCGGGATCGAGGAAGGGTGGAGAGAAAGGCGGGATCGAGGAAGGGTGGAGAGAAAGGCGGGATCGAGGAAGGGTGGAGAGAAAGGCGGGATCGAGGAAGGGTGGAGAGAAAGGCGGGATCGAGGAAGGGTGGAGAGAAAGGCGGGATCGAGGAAGGGTGGAGAGAAAGGCGGGATCGAGGAAGGGTGGAGAGAAAGACGGGATCGAGGGAAGGTGGAGAGAAAGACGGGATCGAGGGAAGGTGGAGAGAAAGACGGGATCGAGGGAAGGTGGAGAGAAAGACGGGATCGAGGGAAGGTGGAGAGAAAGACGGGATCGAGGGAAGGTGGAGAGAAAGACGGGATCGAGGGAAGGTGGAGAGAAAGACGGGATCGAGGGAAGGTGGAGAGAAAGACGGGATCGAGGGAAGGTGGAGAGAAAGACGGGATCGAGGGAAGGTGGAGAGAAAGACGGGATCGAGGGAAGGTGGAGAGAAAGACGGGATCGAGGGAAGGTGGAGAGAAAGACGGGATCGAGGGAAGGTGGAGAGAAAGACGGGATCAAGGGAAGGTGGAAAGGAAGGTGATTGAGGGAAGGTGGCGAGAGACGGGATCGAGGGGAGGGTGGAGAGAGACGGGATCGAGGGGAGGGTAGAGAGAAAGACGGGATCGAGGGGAGGGTGGAGAGAAAGACGGAATCGAGGGGAGGGTGGAGAGAAAGACGAGATCGAGGGGAGGGTGGAGAGAAAGACGGGATCGTGGAGAGTGTGGAGAGAAAGGCGGGATAGAGGAAGGGTGGAGTGAAAGGCGGGATAGAGGAAGGGTGGAGAGAAAGGCGGGATCGAGGAAGGGTGGAGAGAAAGGCGGGATCGAGGAAGGGTGGAGAGAAAGGCGGGATCGAGGAAGGGTGGAGAGAAAGGCGGGATCGAGGAAGGGTGGAGAGAAAGGCGGGATCGAGGAAGGGTGGAGAGAAAGGCGGGATCGAGGAAGGGTGGAGAGAAAGGCGGGATCGAGGAAGGGTGGAGAGAAAGGCGGGATCGAGGAAGGGTGGAGAGAAAGGCGGGATCGAGGAAGGGTGGAGAGAAAGGCGGGATCGAGGAAGGGTGGAGAGAAAGGCGGGATCGAGGAAGGGTGGAGAGAAAGGCGGGATCGAGGAAGGGTGGAGAGAAAGGCGGGATCGAGGAAGGGTGGAGAGAAAGGCGGGATCGAGGAAGGGTGGAGAGAAAGGCGGGATCGAGGAAGGGTGGAGAGAAAGGCGGGATCGAGGAAGGGTGGAGAGAAAGGCGGGATCGAGGAAGGGTGGAGAGAAAGGCGGGATCGAGGAAGGGTGGAGAGAAAGGCGGGATCGAGGAAGGGTGGAGAGAAAGGCGGGATCGAGGAAGGGTGGAGAGAAAGGCGGGATCGAGGAAGGGTGGAGAGAAAGGCGGGATCGAGGAAGGGTGGAGAGAAAGGCGGGATCGAGGAAGGGTGGAGAGAAAGGCGGGATCGAGGAAGGGTGGAGAGAAAGGCGGGATCGAGGAAGGGTGGAGAGAAAGGCGGGATCGAGGAAGGGTGGAGAGAAAGGCGGGATCGAGGGAAGGAGGAGAGAAAGGCGGGATCGAGGGAAGGTGGAGAGAAAGACGGGATCGAGGGAAGGTGGAGAGAAAGACGGGATCGAGGGAAGGTGGAGAGAAAGACGAGATCGAGGGAAGGTGGAGAGAAAGACGGGATCGAGGGACGGTGGAGAGAAAGACGGGATCGAGGGACGGTGGAGAGAAAGACGGGATCGAGGGAAGGTGGAGAGAAAGACGGGATCGAGGGAAGGTGGAGAGAAAGACGGGATCGAGGGAAGGTGGAGAGAAAGACGGGATCGAGGGAAGGTGGAGAGAAAGACGGGATCGAGGGAAGGTGGAGAGAAAGACGGGATCGAGGGAAGGTGGAGAGAAAGACGGGATCGAGGGAAGATGGAGAGAAAGACGGGATCGAGGGAAGGTGGAGAGAAAGACGGGATCGAGGGAAGGTGGAGAGAAAGACGGGATCGAGGGAAGGTGGAGAGAAAGACGGGATCGAGGGAAGGTGGAGAGAAAGACGGGATCGAGGGAAGGTGGAGAGAGACAGGATCGAGGGGAGGGTGGAGAGAGACGGGATCGAGGGGAGGGTGGAGAGAAAGACAGGATCAAGGGGAGGGTGGAGAGAAAGACGGAATCGAGGGGAGGGTGGAGAGAAAGACGAGATCGAGGGGAGGGTGGAGAGAAAGACGAGATCGAGGGGAGGGTGGAGAGAAAGACGGGATCGAGGGGAGGGTGGAGAGAGATGTGATCGAAGGGAAGGTGGAGAGAAAGGCGGATCGAGGAAGGGTGGAGAGAAAGGCGGGATCGAGGAAGGGTGGAGAGAAAGGCGGGATCGAGGAAGGGTGGAGAGAAAGGCGGGATCGAGGAAGGGTGGAGAGAAAGGCGGGATCGAGGAAGGGTGGAGAGAAAGGCGGGATCGAGGAAGGGTGGAGAGAAAGGCGGGATCGAGGAAGGGTGGAGAGAAAGGCGGGATCGAGGAAGGGTGGAGAGAAAGGCGGGATCGAGGAAGGGTGGAGAGAAAGGCGGGATCAAGGGGAGGTGGAGAGAAAGGTAGGATCAAGGGGAGGTGGAGAGGAAGGCGGAATCGAGGGAGAATGTGGAAAGGAAGACGGGATCGAGGGAAGGTGGAGAGGAAGATGGGATCGAGGGGAGGGTGGAGAGAAAGATGAGATAGAGGGAAGGTGCAGAGAAAGACGAGGTCGTGGAAAGGTGGAGAGAAAGACGGGGTCGAGGGAAGGTGGAGAGAAAGACTGGATCGAGGGGAGGGTGGAGAGAGACGGGATCGAGGGGAGGGTGGAGAGAACGACGGGATCGAGGAGAGGGTGGAGAGAAAGGCGTGATCGAGGGGAGGGTGGAGATAAAGGTGCTCGAGGGGAGGGTGGAAAGGAAGTCGGGATCGAGGGAAGGTGGAGAGAACGATGGGATCGATGGGAGGTGGAGAGGAAGACGTGATCGAGGGAAGGTGGAGAGAAAGACATGATCGAATAGATGGAGAGAAAGAAATGATGATCGAGGGGAGATAGAAAGGCAGGATCGAGGGGAGGTGGAGAGAAAGGCGGAATCGAGGGAGGATGGAGAGAAAGACGATCGGGATGGTGGACAGAAAGCAGGATTGAGGGAGGGTGGAGAGAAAGACGGGATCGAGGGAGGGTGGAGAGTAAGACGGAATCGACGGAAGAGTGGAGAGAGATGTGATCGAAGGGAAGGTGGAGAGAAAGGCGGGATCGAGGAAGGGTGGAGAGAAAGGCGGGATCGAGGAAGGGTGGAGAGAAAGGCGGGATCGAGGAAGGGTGGAGAGAAAGGCGGGATCGAGGAAGGGTGGAGAGAAAGGCGGGATCAAGGGGAGGTGGAGAGAAAGGTTGGATCGAGGGGAGGTGGAGATGAAGGCAGGATCGAGGGGTGGTGGGAGAGGAAAACGTGATCGAGAGGAGGTGGAGAGAAAGACGTGATCGAGAGGAGGTGGAGAGAAAGACGTGATCGAGGGGAGGTGGAGAGAAAGACGTGATCGAGGCGAGGTGGAGAGAACGACGGGATCGAGGGAAGGTGGAGAGGAAGATGGAATCAAGGGAAGGTGGAGAGAAGGACGGGATCGAGGGGAGGGTAGAGAGAAAGACGAGATTGAGGGAAGGTGGAGAGAAAGACGGGATCGAGGGAAGGTGGAGAGAAAGACGGGATCGAGGGGAGGGTGGAGAGAAAGATGTGATCGAGGGGAAGTGGAGAGAAAGACGTGATCGAGGGGAGGGTGGAGAGAAAGACGAGATATAGGAAATGTGGAGAGAAAGACGGGATCAAGGGAAGGTGGAGAGGAAGACATAATCGAGGGGAGGGTGGAGAGGAAGACGTGATCGAGGGAAGGTGGAGAGGAAGACGTGATCGAGGGAACGTGGAGAGAGACGGGATCGAGGGAGGGTGGAGAGAAAGACGGGATCAAGTGGAGTGTGGAGAGAAAGACGGGAACGAGGGGAGGGTGAGAGAAAGACGGGATCGAGGGGAGGGTGGAGAGAAAGACGGAATCGAGGGGAGGGTGGAGAGATGTGATGGAGGGGAGGATGGAGAGGAAGGTGGAATCGAGGGAGGATGAAGAGAAAGATGATCGAGGAGATGGTGGACAGAAAGCAGGATGGAGGGAAGGTGGAGAGAAAGGCGGGCTGGAGGGAGTTTGGAGAGAAAGACGGGATCGAGGGAAGGTGGAGAAGACGGCGGGATCGAGGGGAGGTGGAGAGGGCGGCGGGATCGAGGGGAGGTGGAAAGGGCGGCAGGATCGAGGGGAGGTGGAGAGGGCGGCGGGATCGAGGGGAGGTGGAGAGGGCGGCGGGATCGAGGGGAGGTGGAGAGGGCGGCGGGATCGAGGGGAGGTGGAGAGGGCGGCGGGATCGAGGGGAGGTGGAGAGGGCGGCGGGATCGAGGGGAGGTGGAGAGGGCGGCGGGATCGAGGGGAGGTGGAGAGGGCGGCGGGATCGAGGGGAGGTGGAGAGGGCGGCGGGATCGAGGGGAGGTGGAGAGGGCGGCGGGATCGAGGGGAGGTGGAGAGGGCGGCGGGATCGAGGGGAGGTGGAGAGGGCGGCGGGATCGAGGGGAGGTGGAGAGGGCGGCGGGATCGAGGGAGGTGGAGAGGGCGGCTGGATCGAGGGAGGTGGAGAGGGCGGCGAGATCGTGGGGAGGTGGAGAGGGCGGCGGGATCGAGGGGAGGTGAGAGGGCGGCGGGATCGAGGGGAGGTGGAGAGGGCGGCGGGGTCGAGGGGAGGTGGAGAGGGCGGCGGGGTCGAGGGGAGGTGGAGAGGGCGGCGGGATCGAGGGGAGGTGGAGAGGGCGGCGGGATCGAGGGGAGGTGGAGAGGGCGGCGGGATCGAGGGGAAGTGGAGAGATAGACGGTGTCGAGGGAAGGTGGAGAGAAAGACGGGATCGAGGGGAGGGTGGAGAGAGACGGGATCGAGGGGAGGGTTGAGAGAACGACGGGATCGAGGAGAGGGTGGAGAGAAAGGCCTGATCGAGGGGAGGGTGGAGATAAAGGTGCTCGAGGGGAGGGTGGAAAGGAAGTCGGGATCGAGGGAAGGTGGAGAGAAAGATGGGATCATGGGAGGTGGAGAGAAAGACGTGATTGAGGGGAGGTGGAGAGAACGACGAGATCGAGGGAAGGTGGAGAGAAAGACATGATCGAAGAGATGGAGAGAAAGAAATGATGATCGAGGGGAGATAGAAAGGCTGGATCGAGGGGAGGTGGAGAGAAAGGCTGAATTGAGGGAGGATGGAGAGAAAGACGATCAGGATGGTGGACAGAAAGTGGGATTGAGGGAGGGTGGAGAGAAAGACTGGATCGAGGGAGGGTGGAGAGAAAGACGGGATCGAGGGAAGGGTGGAGAGAGATGTGATCGAAGGGAAGGTGGAGAGAAAGGCGGGATAGAGGAAGGGTGGAGAGAAAGGCGGGATCGAGGAAGGGTGGAGAGAACGGCGGGATCGTGGAAGGGTGGAGAGAAAGGCGGGATCGAGGAAGGGTGGAGAGAAAGGCGAGATCGAGGAAGGGTGGAGAGAAAGCTGGGATCGAGGGGAGGTGGAGAGGGCGGCGGGATTGAGGGGAGGTGGAGAGGGCGGCGGGATCGAGGGGAAGTGGAGAGATAGACGGTGTCGAGGGAAGGTGGAGAGAAAGACGGGATCGAGGGGAGGGTGGAGAGAGACGGGATCGAGGGGAGGGTTGAGAGAACGACGGGATCGAGGAGAGGGTGGAGAGAAAGGCCTGATCGAGGGGAGGGTGGAGATAAAGGTGCTCGAGGGGAGGGTGGAAAGGAAGTCGGGATCGAGGGAAGGTGGAGAGGAAGACGTGATCGAGGGAAGGTGGAGAGAAAGACATGATCGAAGAGATGGAGAGAAAGAAATGATGATCGAGGGGAGATAGAAAGGCTGGATCGAGGGGAGGTGGAGAGAAAGGCTGAATTGAGGGAGGATGGAGAGAAAGACGATCAGGATGGTGGACAGAAAGTGGGATTGAGGGAGGGTGGAGAGAAAGACTGGATCGAGGGAGGGTGGAGAGAAAGACGGGATCGAGGGAAGGGTGGAGAGAGATGTGATCGAAGGGAAGGTGGAGAGAAAGGCGGGATAGAGGAAGGGTGGAGAGAAAGGCGGGATCGAGGAAGGGTGGAGAGAAAGGCGGGATCGAGGAAGGGTGGAGAGAACGGCGGGATCGTGGAAGGGTGGAGAGAAAGGCGGGATCGAGGAAGGGTGGAGAGAAAGGCGAGATCGAGGAAGGGTGGAGAGAAAGCTGGGATCAAGGGGAGGTGGAGAGAAAGGTGGGATTGAGGGGAGGTGGAGAGGAAGGCAGGATCGAGGGGTGGTGGGAGAGCAAGACGTGATCGAGGGGAGGTGGAGAGGAAGACGTGATCAAGGGGAGGTGGAGAGAGACGTGATCGAGGGGAGGTGGAGAATAAGACGAGATCGAGGGGAGGGTGGAGAGAAAGACGGGATCGAGGGGAGGGTGGAGAGAAAGGCGGGATCGAGGAAGGGTGGAGAGAAAGGTGGGATCGAGGGGAGGTGGAGAGAAATACGTGATCGAGGGGAGGGTGGAGAGAAAGATGAGATAGAGGGAAGGTGGAGAGAAAGACGAGATCGAGGGAAGGTGGAGAGAAAGACGAGATCGTGGGAAGGTGGAGAGAAAGACGGGGTCGAGGGAAGGTGGATAGAAAGACGGGATCGAGGGGAGGGTGGAGAGAGACGGGATCGAGGGGAGGGTGGAGAGAACGACGGGATCGAGGAGAGGGTGGAGAGAAAGGCGTGATCGAGGGGAGGGTGGAGATAAAGGTGCTCGAGGGCAGGGTGGAAAGGAAGTCGGGATCGAGGGAAGGTGGAGAGAAAGATGGGATCGATGGGAGGTGGAGAGAAAGACGTGATTGAGGGGAGGTGGAGAGAACGACGAGATCGATGCAAGGTGGAGAGGAAGACGTGATTGAGGGAAGGTGGAGAGAAAGACATGATCGAATAGATGGAGAGAAAGAAATGATGATCGAGGGGAGATAGAAAGGCAGGATCGAGGGGAGGTGGAGAGAAAGGCGGAATCGAGGGAGGATGGAGAGAAAGACGATCGGGATGGTGGACAGAAAGCAGGATTGAGGGATGGTGGAGAGAAAGACGGGATCGAGGGAGGGTGGAGAGTAAGACGGAATCGAGGGAAGAGTGGAGAGAGATGTGATCGAAGGGAAGGTGGAGAGAAAGGCGGGATAGAGGAAGGGTGGAGATAAAGGCGGGATCGAGAAAGGGTGGAGAGAAAGGCGGGATCGAGGAAGGGTGGAGAGAAAGGCGGGATCGAGGAAGGGTAGAGAGAAAGGCGGGATCGAGGAAGGGTGGAGAGAAAGCCGGGATCAAGGGGAGGTGGAGAGAAAGGTAGGATCTAGGGGAGGTGGAGAGGAAGGCGGGATCGAGGGGTGGTGGCAGAGGAAAACGTGATCGAGAGGAGGTGGAGAGAAAGACGTGATCGAGGGGAGGTGGAGAGAAAGATGTGATCGAGGCGAGGTGGAGAGAACGACGGGATCGAGGGAAGATGGAGAGGAAGATGGAATCAAGGGAAGGTGGAGAGAAAGACGGGATCGAGGGGAGGGTAGAGAGAAAGACGAGATTGAGGGAAGGTGGAGAGAAAGACGGGATCGAGGGAAGGTGGAGAGAAAGACGGGATCGAGGGGAGGGTGGAGAGAAAGACGTGATCGAGGGGAAGTGGAGAGAAAGACGTGATCGAGGGGAGGGTGGAGAGGAAGACGTGATCGAGAGAAGGTGGAGAGGAAGACGTGATCGAGGGAAGGTGGAGAGAGACGGGATCGAGGGGAGGGTGGAGAGAAAGACGGGATCGAGTGGAGTGTGGAGAGAAAGACGGGATTGAGGGGAGGGTGGAGAGAAAGACAGGATCGAGGGGAGGGTGGAGAGAAAGACGGGATCGAGGGGAGGGTGGAGAGAAAGACGGAATCGAGGGGAGGGTGGAGAGATGTGATGGAGGGGATGGTGGAGAGGAAGGTGGAATCGAGGGAGGATGAAGAGAAAGATGATCGAGGAGATGGTGGACAGAAAGCAGGATTGAGTGAGGGTGGAGAGAAAGGCGGGCTGGAGGGAGGTTGGAGAGGGCGGCGGGATCGAGGGGAGGTGGAGAGGGCGGCGGGATCGAGGGGAGGTGGAGAGGGTGGCGGATCGAGGGGAGGTGGAGAGGGCGGCGGGATCGAGGGGAGGTGGAGAGGGCGGCGGGATCGAGGGGAGGTGGAGAGGGCGGCTGGATCGAGGAGAGGTGGAGAGGGCGGCGGGATCGAGGGGAGGTGGAGAGGGCGGCGGGATCGAGGGGAGGTGGAGAGGGTGGCGGGATCGAGGGGAGGTGGAGAGGGCGGCGGGATCGAGGGGAGGTGGAGAGGGCGGCGGGATCGAGGGGAGGTGGAGAGGGCGGCTGGATCGAGGAGAGGTGGAGAGGGCGGCGGGATCGAGGGGAGGTGGAGAGGGCGGCGGGATCGAGGGGAGGTGGAGAGGGCGGCGGGATCGAGGGGAGGTGGAGAGGGCGGCGGGGTCGAGGGGAGGTGGAGAGGGCGGCGAGGGTCGAGGGGAGGTGAGAGGGCGGCGGGGTCGAGGGGAGGTGAGAGGGCGGCGGGTTCGAGGGGAGGTGGAGAGGGCGGCGGGGTCGAGGGGAGGTGGAGAGGGCGGCGGGATCGAGGGAGGTGGAGAGGGCGGCGGGATTGTGGGGAGGTGGAGAGGGCGGCGGGATCGTGGGGAGGTGGAGAGGGCGGCGGGATCGTGGGGAGGTGAGAGGGCGGCGGGGTCGAGGGGAGGTGAGAGGGCTGCGGGGTCATGGGGAGGTGAGAGGGCGGCGGGTTCGAGGGGAGGTGGAGAGGGCGGCGGGGTCGAGGGGAGGTGGAGAGGGCGGCGGGATCGAGGGCAGGTGGAGAGGGCGGCGGGATCGTGGGGAGGTGGAGAGGGCGGCGGGATCGAGGGGAGGTGAGAGGGCGGCGGGATTGAGGGGAGGTGGAGAGGGCGGCGGGGTCGAGGGGAGGTGAGAGGGCGGCGGGGTCGAGGGGAGGTGGAGAGGGCGGCGGGGTCGAGGGGAGGTGGAGAGGGCGGCGGGATCGAGGGGAGGTGGAGAGGGCGGCGGGATCGAGGGGAGGTGGAGAGGGCGGCGGGATCGAGGGGAGGTGGAGAGGCCGGCGGGATCGAGGGGAGGTGGAGAGGGCGGCGGGATCGAGGGGAGGTGGAGAGGCCGGCGGGATCGAGGGGAGGTGGAGAGGGCGGCGGGATCGAGGGGAGGTGGAGAGGGCGGCGGGATCGAGGGGAGGTGGAGAGGGCGGCGGGATCGAGGGGAGGTGGAGAGGGCGGCGGGATCGAGGGGAGGTGGAGAGGGCGGCGGGATCGAGGGGAGGTGGAGAGGGCGGCGGGATCGAGGGGAGGTGGAGAGGGCGGCGGGATCGAGGGGAGGTGGAGAGGGCGGCAGGATCGAGGGGAGGTGGAGAGAGCAGTGGGATGGAGGGACTGGTGGATAGGGCGGCGGGATGGAGGGACGAGAGGACGGCTGGATGGAGGGGGAATGGAGGAATAGCAGGGATCGAGGGGAGGATGGAGAGAGCAGGGATCGAGGGTAAGATGGAGGGAAAGGACATGGAGTGAAGCATGGATCGAGAGGAAGGTGGAGGGTAAGCATGGACAAGGGATGTTGGAGGGAAAGCAGGGATTGGGCATTGAAGTTAGCTGATCGGCTAGCAGAGCACTTTGGATTGGCTGAATGGCCTTGGTCTCTGGCCTGGTATAGTCAAATTGGTCTAATAGGTCAGCACTGACATGATGTGGGGCAGACCATCACTCCGGGGGCTGTAGGAGAACTCTCCCACCACTCTCTCCCCCACCCCCCTCACACCAACAGGCCTCACTGAAGTGCAGTCTCCTCCCTTCGCCAGGAAAATCCCAGTGAGGAAGATGCCGCCATCGTGGATAAGATCCTCTCATATCGGCTGGCAAAGAAAGAGGTGGGTGTGTCTGCCACCTGTGTTCCCTGGGGCTCAGCTCAGCAGTAAGGATGGGGAGAGAACCCTCCTCCCTCCTACCTGGCCTCAAGCCATTTTCCGGTTCCACCGCTCCCTCTGGTCTCTTCCAGAACCCCTTGCCCAAGTCTGCTTATTGTCATACATACAGGTACAGAAGCACCTGAATTTCCACTGGCATACCAGCAGCAGAATTGTACATGAAATCACCTTGACGCACCCTGACAGAACAAGGGCTTGCAAAGTTGACAGGGCTGTTCACTTTGGAGGGCGACAGGTGACTGATTATGAATGTGCAAGATGATGAGGGTCTTTGGTCAAGTGTATAGCCAGCACCTTTTTCCCCCGAGTTGACAACAGCATATACCAGTGAATATAGAACACTACAAGCCATGTGCCAACCTATGTGAATTACTCAGCAACTTAAACCTTTCCTATCTCACACCCATAACCCTCTTTTTCTTGCATCCCAGTGCCTGTCCAAGAGGCTTAAATGTCCCCATTGTGTCAGACTCCTCCATCATCCCCAGAACCCACTACTGTATGTTAAAACAAACATCTTTAATGTCTCCCCTAAACTTTCCTCCCTTGTCTTTGTCATATAACCTCTGGTATTTGCTACTGTCACCCTGGGGAAAAAGTGCTCTATGTGTGTGCCTCTCATAACTTATTAAGCTATTGCATTGGAGAAAAGCCAAAGCTCTGTTATCTTATCTCGTAGCATCCTGGTGAATCTCCTCTGCACCCTCTCCAAAGTTTCCACATCCTTCCTGAATTGAGGCAACCAGAGTGAACATAATATTTCATCTTTTTAAGGTGAATGGAGGAAAGTTTAGGGGCGATGTCAGAAGTGTTTTATACATTATAGTGGTGGGTGCTTGGAATGCATTGTGAGGGGTAGTGGTGGAAGCTGGTACAATCGGGACATTTAAAAGACTTTTGGACAAGCACAAGGATGTAAGAAAACAGTGGGTTCTGGGTGTGAGGGAGGGAAGAGTTAGATTGTTGTGGAGTAGGTTTGGCACATCGTGGACTGAAGGGCCTATATTGTTCTGGAATACTTTTTTTTATAAATAAATCGAAGGATTTAAAGTTTCTGTTGGTGCAAGGGGAAAATAAAAATGGGATCTCAGTCACGCAGACAGAACTTTTGGGTCCCAGAGTTGTCTTGAGTGAGAGTATAGGGGAGGTTCAATAGCCTGATAGCTGTTGCAAAGATCTTCTTCTTGAACCTGGTGGTACTGGTCTTCATGTTTCTGTACCTGCTGCCTGAGGAAGCAGTGAGAACACAGCATCCGCCCTCCCTACTCCCGTATGCACAACCGAAGTGTGATGGAATGGTCCCCACTGTGTGGGTGGGTGAGTCAGTGTACACATCATCCCTTCTTACCACCCCCCCGCCCCTCCCCAGCCACTCCTGTCTACACATCCGGTGTGATGGGACAGTCCCTTAGGGTGGGTGGGGTTAATCTGTGTGCACAGCATCTGCCACATGTCTGGGATGTGATGGGACATGCCCCACTGGGTATGTGGGTTCATCTGTGTACGTTTGGGTGGTGGGAAAGGGAGACTCCCCACGCTGACTCCAACCCTTGGCTACCCACAGGTGTTCCCAGGACAGTACACGGACGTGGAGGAGTTCTATGTCAAATATAAAAACTAGTGAGTTGGTGTCACCGAGAAATGTGCCCTCCCTTGCTCCCTCACTCCTCTCCTTGCTGTGTCCCTCCCTCCCCCTCTGCCTCCCTCTCTCCCTCCCCTCTGCCTCACTGTGTCCCTCCCTCCCTCTGCCTTCCTCCTTTTTCGCTGCCTCCCTCCCACTCGCCGCCCAATTTCCCACTAAATCCCTCCCCACCCTTCCTCTATTACACCCCTTCCCCTTCCTTTCACCTGCATTTCCTCACACCGCATCACCCTATGCCCATTCTGTGTTCCAGCTCCTACCTCCACAGTGAGTGGGCCAACCTTCCCTCTCACCTGCCCTCTCCTCTGTCCCCTTTCCTACCTCCTCCTCTATCTCTTTTCCTTTCCCCTCCCCAACACCTCCCCACCTTGTGCCAGTTCTGGGATGCCCTGCTGTGCTCCATCTCTTATCTCTACATTGAGTGGGCCAGCAGCTCCCATCTCCCCTCCCTCCTCCCTTCTCCTCTGCCCTGTGCCAGTTCTGAGGTGCCCTGCTGTGTTCCAGCTCATACCTCCACTGTGAGTGGGCCAACCTTCAACAGCTGGAGAGGGATAAGCGGATTCACCAGAAAATCAAGCGGTTCAAGGCCAAGATGGCTCAAATGAGACACATATTCCATGAGGTGAGACCCTAACAGTGGTCCGCACCCAACTTTGCCCCGTTTCCGGTCCTGCTCCCACCTCTGTCTTCTCACCTTCCCTGCCTCTCTTCCCCCCTCCAGGACGAGGAGCCCTTCAACCCAGACTACGTCGAGGTCGATCGCTTGCTGGAGGAGTCCAACAGTGTTGACAAAGAAAACGGGGAGGTGAGGGAAGGAGGTCGTGGGGTTGAGGAGACAAGGTAGGAGGGTGTGAAGAGGGAGGAAGGGATAGATGATGGTGAGGAGGGAGAAGGGAGAGAGAATGTGGGGAAAGGTCAGGAAGAGGAGGAGGTAGGAGAGGAGGGGGAGGGAAGGTAATAGGGGATATGCACCCTGCTGACTGTGCACTGACAGCCAATGGTACGCTACCTGGCAAAGTACACCCTGCCGGGGTGGGGATTAAGGGAAGATTGGGAAGGAGCAGGAAGGGTAGGGGAATATCCTGCTGACCATGCTCCCTGACAGTCAGTGGTGTACTACTTGATGAAATGGTTCTTCCTGCCAAGGTGTGGGGGGGGAATGAGAGGAGCGGGAGGGGCAGGTTTAGGGAGGGGGGAATGCGATGGGGGGACGAAAAGCCTGCTGACCATGTCCCCTGACAGCCGGTGGTGTACTACCTGGTGAAGTGGTGTTCCCTGCCGTATGAAGACAGCACGTGGGAACTGAAGGAGGACGTGGATGAGGCAAAGATCGAGGAGTTTGACAGGTTGCAGGCCCGCCGGCCACAGCTGGAACATGTGGTGAGAAACCCGCCCATCCACATTGTGTCCCCCCAACCATCAGTGTGGACCCCGCCCCTTATGCAGGGCTCATCACCGTGTCATCTCAAAAGCACCTTATGCATGACCCGTCAACGTGTGTCCGCCCCCACCCTGTCGGTGCGCGTCCCCCCCCCAGTCAGCATGCCTCCACCACCTGGTCAATGCGCCTACTCTCCAGTCGTGTTCCTCCCCACCACCCTCCTACTCTTGTTAATTTTAATATGACCTCTCCCCTGTCCCCTGCAGGAACGCCCCCCGGCCAAGGCCTGGAAGAAGCTGGACCAGTTTCGGGAGTACAGGAACAACAACCAGCTGCGCGAGTACCAGCTTGAGGGGGTCAACTGGCTGCTCTTCAACTGGTACAACAGGTTGGTCTCACACCTCACCCAACCTCCCACTCCCCTGGGGAAGTAAGGAAGGGTTGGGGTATGGTGTGGGGGGAAGCATGGACAGGAAGAGGTGTGGTGGTTGAGGTGGAGCGAGTGTTGGGGGGTAGCAGGGACTGTGGGGGGAGCAGGGACTGAGGGCTGTGGGGGAGCAGGGACTGAGAGGGCTGTGGGGAGCAGGGACTGAGAGGGCTGTGGGGAGCAGGGACTGAGAGGGCTGTGGGGAGCAGGGACTGAGAGGGCTGTGGGGAGCAGGGACTGAGAGGGCTGTGGGGAGCAGGGACTGAAGGCTGTGGGGGGAGCAGGGACAGAAGGCTGCGGGGGAGCAGGGACAGAAGGCTGCGGGGGAGCAGGGACAGAAGGCTGCGGGGGAGCAGGGACTCAGAGGGCTGCGGGGGGGAGCAGGGACTCAGGGCTGCGGGGGGAGCAGGGACTCAGAGGGCTGTGGGGGGAGCAGGGACAGGGAAGTGAGGGGTGCGGGGAGGAGGAGGGAATCAGAGGGCTGTGGGGGGAGCAGGGACAGGGAAGTGAGGGGTGCGGGGGGAGGAGGGACAGGGAAGTGAGGGGTGCAGGGGGAGAAGGGACGGGGAAGTGAGGGGTGCGGGGGGAAGAGGGACGGGGAAGTGAGGGGTGTGCGGGAAGGAGGGACAGGGAAGTGGGTCAGGATGGGAAGAAAAATGATAGGAACATTGTTGTGATAGGAGGGGTATCTCAGATGTGCAAATGGGCAGGAGGCTTTGGGAGACACAGTATTACTGAGCCACGTCTTCCTACTCCCTCTCTCCCCTACCCTACACACCGCAGACAGAACTGCATCCTGGCGGACGAGATGGGTCTGGGCAAGACGATCCAGTCGATCACCTTCTTGGAGGAGGTATACACAACGGGTATCCAAGGACCCTTCTTGGTCATCGCTCCGCTCTCCACCATCACCAACTGGGAGCGAGAGTTCACTACCTGGACCGACATGAATGCCATCGTGTACCACGGCAGCCTGGCCAGTCGCCAGATGATCCAGCAGTACGAGATGTACTGCCGGGACGGGAAGGTAGAGTTTGGGGCTTTAATCCTCTTCCCCACCCCTCTCCCTTCACACCCCCCACCCCTCTCCCTTCACACCCCCCACCCCTCTCCCTTCACACCCCCCACCCCTCTCCCTTCACCCCCCCACCCCTCTCCCTCCACCCCCCACCCCTCTCCCTCCACCCCCCCACCCCTTTTCCCCCCACCCCTCTCCCTCCACCCCCCCACCCCTCTCCCTACACCCCACCCCTCTCCCTACACCCCACCCCTCTCCCTACCCCCCACCCCTCTCCCTACCCCCCCACCTCTCTCCCTACCCCCACCCCCCTCCCTACCCCCCCCACCCCTCTCCCTACCCCCCCACCCCTCTCCCTACCCCCCACCCCTCTCCCTACCCCCCCCACCCCTCTCCCTACCCCCACCCCCCTCCCTACCCCCAACCCTCTCCTTTTCCCCTCCAACCCTCTGCGCCCTTCAGCTCTCCTTTCCCCTCAGCGCACCTTGACTGCTCACCCCCCTTGCTCCAGCCCTCCCTCTTGCCCAATATCCCTCCCCCCCACCACTGACATATTTCCTGTTCATCCCTGCCCCTTTGTATGACCTATGAACCATGTCTCTAGGGCCACTTTGTGCCAGGAGCCTACCGCTTTGATGCCCTGATCACCACCTTCGAGATGATCCTGTCAGAGTGCCCGGAACTGCGGGAGATTGCCTGGCGTTGTGTCATTATCGACGAGGCACACCGACTCAAGAACCGTAACTGCAAGCTGCTTGAAGGCCTAAAAATGATGGAACTGGTGGGTTCTTTTCCCTCCCCCAACAGTGCCTTCCCCCCCACCTCATCCCCGAGGTCCTCAAATCCCATTCTCTCCTATTGCCTCTTCTCTGAGAACCCCCATTCCCCTCCACCCCCCAAAGTATAGTCCATCTCCACCCATGTTGCCTACATCCCCTCCACTCCCTGGAGGCCCTACCCCTCCACTCCCCGGAGGCCCTGCCTGCTCCTTCCCCAGGATCTCCTGCCCCCTACCCACTCCACTCTCTGAGGCCCATGCCCACTCTAATCCCTGGAGCCCCTACTCAATACCCCCTCCACCCCTCAGAGCCCATAACCCCTACTACCCAGTAAATTTTTACCCTCCCCAGTCCACTTCCACCCCAGAGCCCCAGACCGCTCCACTTCCACTCCACGAGCCCCTGCCCACTCCACTCCCCCTGGAGCCCTGACCCACTCCACCCCATTCCCCACCCAAAGCCTCTACCTGCTCCGTCCCATGGAGCCCCACCTCTTCTGGAGGCCCTACCTGTTGCCCTGCCGGAGCCTTTGCTCCTCTTTACCCCACCCCCACTGGAGCCTCAGCTCCCATTCCCCCCCCCCCCCCGAACCTATGCTCCCCCTCTCCCCCCAGGAGCCTCTGCTTCCCCTCTCCCCCCAGGAGCCTCTGCTCCCCTCCCCCCAGGAGCCTCTGCTCCCCTCCCCCCAGGAGCCTCTGCTCCCCTCCCCCCAGGAGCCTCTGCTCCCCTCCCCCCCAGGAGCCTCTGCTCCCCTCCCCCCCAGGAGCCTCTGCTCCCCTCCCCCCCAGGAGCCTCTGCTCCCCTCCCCCCCAGGAGCCTCTGCTCCCCTCCCCCCCAGGAGCCTCTGCTCCCCTCCCCCCCCAGGAGCCTCCATTCCCTTCCCCCCCAGGAGCCTCCATTCCCTTCCCCCCCAGGAGCCTCCATTCCCTTCCCCCCCAGGAGCCTCCATTCCCTTCCCCCCCAGGAGCCTCCATTCCCTTCCCCCCCAGGAGCCTCCATTCCCTTCCCCCCCAGGAGCCTCCATTCCCTTCCCCCCCAGGAGCCTCCATTCCCTTCCCCCCCAGGAGCCTCCATTCCCCTCCCACCCCCCCCCCCCCCGGAGCCTCCATCAGACATAGAAGATAGGAGCAGGAGTAGGTCATTCGACCCTTCGAGCCTGCTCCGCCATTCAACGAGATCATGGCTGATCTTAAAGTTCAGTACCCCGTCCCCGCCTTCTCTCCGTAACCTTTAATACCCTTATACTGAAGAAATAGATCTAATTCCCTCTTAAATATATTTAATGAACCTGCCTCTACTGCCCTCTGTGCCCACAGATTCACCACCCTCTGGGTAAAGAAATTCCTCCTCATCTCGGTCCTAAATGGTTTGCCTATTATCCTCAAACCATGGCCCCGGGTTCTGGATTTTCCCATCATTGGAAACATCCCATCTGCATCCATTCTGTCCAGTCCTGCCAGTATTTTATGTCTCTATGAGATCCCTCTCAATCTTCTAAACTCCAGCGAATACAATCCCAATTTGCGCAATCTTTCCTCATAAGTCATTCCTGCCATTCCATGGTGAATCGCCTCTGCACTCCCTCCATTGCAAGAACATCCTTCCTTAGATAAGGTGACCAAAACTGCACACAATACTCCAGGTGGGGTCTCACCAAGGCCCTGTACAGCTGCAGTAAGGTATCCTTGTTCCTATACTCAAACCCTCTTGATATGAAGGCCAACATACCATTTGCCTTTTTAACCGCCTGCTGTACCTGCATGCTCGCCTTCAGAGACTGATGTACAAGTACCCCTAGGTCTCTCTGCACTTCCCCATCTCTTAATCTATTGGCATTCAAATAGTAATCTGCCCTCCGGTTTGTATGTAAACCTCACATTTATCCACATTGTAGTGCATTTGCCATGTATCTGCCCAGTCCCTCAATTTATCCAAATCACACTGGAGCTTCCTGACCCCTTCTTCCGTGCACACAACCCCTCCTAGCTTGGTGTCATTTGCAAATTTGGAGATATTACATCCAATCCCCTGATCCAGATCATTAATGTAAATTGTGAACAGCTGGGGTCCCAGTACAGATCCCTGTGGTACCCCACTGGTCCAGGGTTTGGGGAAGGTGAAGGTTCAGAGGGAGAAGGATCAGTGAATGAAGAAGGTTCATGGGGAGACAGGTCAGGAGATGGGAAACATTCAGGGGAAAACGGGTCGGGAAAACGAGCTATTTATCCCAAGTCTCTGTCTTCTACCTGCCAGCCAGTTCTCAATCCACATCAATACTTTGCCCCCAATCCCATGAGCCTTGATTTTGGAAGCCAGTCGTTTATGCGGGACATTATCGAAGGCCTTTTGGAAGTCCAGGTACACCACATCCACTGGCTCTCCCCCATCTATTTTACCTATCACCATCTCAAAGAATTCCAATAGATTTGTCAAGCACGATTTTACCTTTTGTAAATCCATGTTGACTCCGTCCGATCCCTTCTCTGCTAGTCATATGCTCCGCTATTATGTCCTTAATAATGGATTCCATCATTTTGGCCACTACTGATGTAAGGCTCACCGGCCGATAATTCCCCGCTTTTTCTCTACCCCCCCCTTTTTAAATAGTGGGGTAACATTAGCTACCCTCCAATCCATGGGTACTGATCCTGAGTCTATCGAGTTCTGGAAAATAATTCTTAAAGCATCTGCTATCTGAATGGACACTTCCTTGAGTACCCTAGGATGTAGATTATCAGGCCCTTGGGATTTATCTGCCTTCAATCCCATCAATTTCCCCAAGACCATGTCCTTAGAGATACTGATTTCTTTCAGTTCCTCCCTTGCATTAGTCTCTATGTTTCCCAACATCCTTGGGAGGTTATTTGTATCCTCTCTTGTAAAAACAGAACTAAAGTAAGAATTTAATTGAACTGCCATTTCCTTATTCCCCATTATATATTCCCCTGATTCCAACTGCAAAGGACCTACTCTGGATTTCACCAATCTTTTCCTCTTGACATATTTATAAAAGCTGTTACAGTCGGTTTTTATATTTGCCGCAAGCTTACTTTCCCCTCCTCCATTCCCCTCCCCCCCCCCAGGAGCCTCCATTTCCCTCCCCCCCAGGAGCCTCCATTTCCCTCCCCCCCAGGAGCCTCCATTTCCCTCCCCCCCAGGAGCCTCCATTTCCCTCCCCCCCAGGAGCCTCCATTTCCCTCCCCCCCAGGAGCCTCCATTTCCCTCCCCCCCAGGAGCCTCCATTTCCCTCCCCCCCCAGGAGCCTCCATTTCCCTCCCCCCCAGGAGCCTCCATTTCCCTCCCCCCCAGGAGCCTCCATTCCCCTCCCCCTCCCAGGAGCCTCCATTCCCCTCCCCCCCAGGAGCCTCCATTCCCCTCCCCCCCCAGGAGCCTCCATTCCCCTCCCCCCCCAGGAGCCTCCATTCCCCTCCCCCCCAGGAGCCTCCATTCCCCTCCCACTTCCCTCCCCCAGGAGCCTCTGCTCCCCCTTCCCCCACCCTTGGATCCTCCTAGCCCTCCCCCTTCAGAGCCTCATCCTCTCCTATCCCAGTGAAGCCTTCTCCCCCACCTGGAACCTCTCCCTCCCCCCACCCCCACCGGGAGCCCACCATCGACAAACAGCAGGGATGTTTTATGAGTATGGTGCACTCCATGGTTCTGTATCTTGGGAAGTGGATGGGGGAGCGGGGGGAGGGGTTGTTGATAAAACTGCTCTGATCTCCTGCCTGACCCCCACCCTCTCATAGGAGCACAAGGTCCTGCTGACAGGCACTCCTCTGCAGAACACGGTGGAGGAACTTTTCAGCCTGCTCAACTTCCTAGAGCCCGGTCAGTTTCCCTTGGAGTCCGCCTTCCTTCAAGAGTTTGGAGATCTGAAGACCGAGGAACAGGTAGGACTTGGGGGGTTGTTATGGGAGATAGCGCTTGGTAGACCAACTCGTTGTCCAGTCGGTCTGAGTCTTCTCTATCCCCGTCTCCATCTGAGCCGTCCCCCTCAGAGACGTCCTCCATCCCCCTCAGAGCCTACCCTGCCCCACACCCACCTTCCCCGACCCGTTTTCCCCTGAATGTTTCCCATCTCCTGACCTGTCTCCCCATGAACCTTCTTCATTCACTGATCCTTCTCCCTCTGAACCTTCACCTTCCCCAAACCCTGGATCCATCAAGGTGTCTGTTAATGATGTCAGTATCCCTTCCTCCACCAGTTCATCCCATACACCTGCCATACACAGTCTGAAGAAGGTGCACCTCGGGTTCCTTTTCACTTTAAACCTCTGTCCTTAATTGAGTAGAGGGAGTGTGGTGAGGTACAGATAGAATTGAAGGACAGGAGTGGTTGTAATGAGGTAAAGACAGAGTAGATGGGGAAGAAGGGCTTTGATGGTACAGATGGAGTCGATGGAGGGGAGGCATATTTCCCCAGGCCATGTTTAACTTTGGGGTTGGGGGTGTGGTGTGGGGCTGGTGCATGGATCATAACAGGTTGGTCTGCAGGTGTAACTAGTCCTCGTGAAGGTCAATGGGACTTTGGGCCTTTGTAACTGGAAGGGTGGGGTTGTAGAGCAGGAAAAAGGTGATGACATCCCTGAGCACTGTGGGCAGTTCTGGTGTCCTGATCCGAGGGAGGTGTGACTTGCTGTGGAGGGAGTGCAGAGGAAGTTCAGCAGGTAGGTTCTGGAGAGGAGAGTCTTGGTCCATGAGGAGAGATCGCGTCATCTGGGACAGGGCTCCCTGGAGTTCAGATGGATGAGGAAGGATGTCACAGAGATGTGTGAAATGATGGGAAGGGTGGATAAGGTAGAAACACCTACCAGTGGGTGAGACCAGAACTGGGGTCACAGCTTGAGAGTAGGTTTTGGACAGAGTTGAGGAGCTACTGCTCCCAGAGAGGACCAAATCCAGGGAACTCTCAGTCCACGGAAGCAGAAGATGATGCCTCGTTCAATGTGCTGGGGACACGGAGAGATGTTTGAAGAATAGGTGACAGGGTGAGGGGGATGATGAGTCCACGCCCTGATCAGTTGGGGTCACGTTGGAGCGGGTAGCACTGAAGTGTTCAGATTTGTTTCAGTTGCTGTGAGGCCACCCTCTGGATCCTTGGACCTTGTTTCATGCTACACCAAGAACCGTGTAAATGACATCTACCATCCTGCCCTCACTGAGCCTTCTTACCCCGCCCTGGCAGGTGCAGAAGCTGCAGGCACTTCTGAAGCCCATGATGCTCCGGCGCCTGAAGGAGGACGTGGAGAAGAACCTAGCGCCCAAAGAGGAGACCATCATCGAGGTGGAGCTGACCAACATCCAGAAGAAGTATTACCGTGCCATCCTGGAGCGCAACTTCGCCTTCCTGGCCAAGGGGGCAGGCCAGGCCAATGTGCCCAACCTCCTCAACACCATGATGGAGCTACGCAAGTGTTGTAACCACCCCTACCTCATCAACGGTGGGTGGGGTGTGGGTAATTTGTCTGAGGGTTTGGGATGTGTGTGGAACAGTTCCCTGGGAGTGGGTTACAGGCTGGGATCTGGTTCAAGGGATGTGTGTGCAAAAGGTGCCCAGAGTTAGTCACATGCTGGGAACTAATCCTGGGGTTTGGGGGTTTTATATGTGAAACAACAGATCCTGGGAGTGGTTGACAGACTGGGGTCTGATCCAAGAGTTTGGGGTGTTTATGTAGAGAATAACAGATCACCAGAAGATGCTGCCATCTGTTCTAGGGAGTTTTGGGTGTTTATGTATCGAATAACCGATCCTGAACATGTTGGCCATAAGCTGGGATCTAATCCAAGGGTTCAGGTGAATTAAATATAACAGATCCTGGGAATGGGTCACAGGTTGGGAACTGAACCAGGGCTTCAGGTGATTTATGTATAGAATAACAGTTCATCGGGAGTGGATGCAGGCTGCGATTTAATCCAGGGGTTCGGATGTTTATGCATAGAATAACAGATTACGGATAGTGGGTCGTAGGCTGGGATTTGATACTAGGGTTATAGGTGTTTATGTATTGATGAACCAATCCCCAGTTGGACACTTGTTGGGATCTGATCCAAGGGTTTGGTAGGTTTAAATATCAAATGACTGATCCTCGGAAGTGGATTGCAGGCTCGGAACTGATCTGAAGGATCATATATAAAAAGTATATCCCCAGGAGTGGGTCACAGACCAGGATCTGGTTCAGGGTTTCGGGGGTGTCTCTATGTAGAGAAACAGATCCCTGGGAGAGGTGATAGGCATTTCATGGGTTTATATATAGAATAACAGATCCCCAAGAGTGGGTACTTTGTTTTTGGTAGAGGGTGGTATATAAAGAGACTAACACATTCCTGGGAATGGGTCACAAGTTTGGATCTGATCCAGGTGTTCAGGAGCAACAGTTTATTTGTAGAGTAACAGATCCATGGGAGTGGGTTACAGACTAAAATCTGATCCAGGCTTTCGGGGTATTTGTGTAGAGAATAACAGATCACTGGAAGTTGGTCATAGGCTGTGATCTGACGCAGGGATTTGGGGTGTTTATAGAATAACAGAACCCAGTTATTTGGTCACAGGCTGCAATCTGGTCCAAGGATTCAGGGTGATTAAATATTGATGGCAGATTCCTGGGAGTGGGTCACAGGCTGGGATTTGTTCTAGGGGTTTGGTGGATTACAGACTGAGATCTGATTCAGGGATTCAAGAGGCCTGGATTTGATATGGGATTTGTGGTAGTTTATCTGTAGAGTAACGGGTCCAAAGAGTGGGTCACTGGCTCGGAATTGATCCGGGTGCAAGGGGTTAATGTGTAGAACAGCAGATCCCCAGCCAGGAGTGGTTGATAGGCTGGGTTCTGATTGAAAGGTTCTTGTGGTTATATACAGCATAAGAGGTACGTGGAAGAGTATCACAGGATAGGATCTGATCTAGGGGTTCAGGAGATTTTTATGTAGAATGACAGATCTCCATGAATGGGTCACAGGCTGGGATCTGATCCTGGGGTTCATAGAGCTTATGTATAGAATTTATATATAGAATAACAGATATTCAGGAATGGATCGCAGGCTGGGGTTCTGCTCCAGGGGTTTGGGTTTCCCATAATGAGCGATGGCTGGGATAATCAGGACCTTCCTCCATGTCTCACCTGTACTTTGCTGTGTCTGGCAGGCGCAGAGGAGAAGATTCTTGGGGAGTTTCGGGAGATCCATGACCCAACGGCTCCTGAGTTCCACCTGCAGGCCATGATCCAGTCAGCAGGGAAGCTGGTGCTGATTGACAAGCTGCTTCCCAAGCTCAAGGCTGGCGGCCACAAGGTGCTCGTCTTCTCACAAATGGTGCGGTGCCTGGACATCCTGGAGGACTACCTCATTCAGAAGAGGTGAGGCACATCCCATACCAATCCCCTCCCTCCCTTTCTCACTCCATTCTCGGGGGGAGAGGGAATTCACAGATAGGGAGGGGTGTGGAGAACAGAGGGGGAGGTCACAGATAAAGAAGGGAGTGGGGATCGGAGGTGGTACAGAGATGGGGCAGGTGTGGCAACTGGAGGGATTATAGAGATATGGAAAGGTGTGGGGACCAGAGTGGGTTACAAAGATAGATGGGTGGGGGGGTGGCGGTCACAGATATATATGGAGGGGTGATGGGGACTGGAGAAGGTTACTAACACAGGGATAGTTAAGACAGGGAGAGTGTTACAGAGACAGAGAGGGGTGTTGGGAATTGGAGGGTGTAACAAAGAGAGGAGTGTGGGGACCAGAGAGAGTTACAGAGACAGAAAGTGGTGTAGGGGACCTGAGGATAACATAGACAGGGAGGAGTGTTGGAGACTGGAGGGAATTACCTAGACAGGGAGGGGTGTTGGGGACCAAAGGATGTTGCATAGACAGAGAGGGGTGTTTTTTTTTTTGTTTTTTTTTTTGTTTTGTTTTTTTTTAAAGACTGTACAACAAGCTTTAATCCACAAAGACTTCCACAGATCCAGGCTGGCTGTGACTGCAGCAACTCTGAGTGAGGCCTCGGGAGGCCGGCGCAGGCTTATATCCTGGAGGGTGATTGACACCCGACCAGGTGGGGCTTGATCCATTCAGGCCGACTGATGGACAGCCAGCCAGGTGTTGTCCTTTTTTTTTAATTTTTTTTTTTTTTTTTTTTTTTCACACCATAAAACACGTTATCCATGATATTCACTTTTTCATTTTCACACATATACAGTGACTTTTTCTCCCCCCCCCTCCTCCCAAGCCACCCCGACAGAGAGGGGTGTTGAGGACCAGAGGGAGTTACATAGACAGGAAGGGGTGTAGGGGACCAGAGAGTGTTACATAGACTGGGAGGGGTGTTGGGGACTGAAGAGGGTTGCATAGATAGGGAGGGGTTTTGGGGACTGGAGGATTTGCAGAGAGAGGAAGTGGTGTGTTGCGCACCAAGACTGGGGTGCTGCTCCCCCACCCCCGGCCACCACCGGCATCTCTGGTTTCTTCTGTCCTCAGCACGTGTGCCCCACTTGCGCCCCCAGGTACCTCTATGAGAGGATCGACGGGAGGGTGCGGGGAAATCTACGGCAGGCAGCCATCGACCGATTCAGTAAGCCCGACTCAGACCGCTTCGTCTTCCTTCTATGCACCCGAGCCGGAGGTCTGGGCATCAACCTAACAGCAGCCGACACCTGTATCATCTTCGATTCGGACTGGAATCCCCAGAACGACCTGCAGGTACTGGTAGTCCCAGTCCCCAGAGCCGCCACAACCATCCCACCTCCACAACCCAGGGCCTTACACTCCTCAGATTGTCCGTGCCAGTCCTCGTACCCGAAGGTCTCTCTGTTCTTCAACACTCCCCATCATTCTTCATGTCAGACTTCATACCCCAAAATCTCTCTGTTCCACAACACTGCCCACTGTTCACTATGTCAGTCCTTATACCCTGTGGTTTCTCTTGTTCTGTGACACTCCCCTCTGTTTACCATGTTAACCCTCATATCCTAAAGTCTCTGTTCAACAGTAGTCCCCACTGCTCTTTATGTCAGTCCTCATACCCCAGGGTCACTCTGGAGTGGAGAGAGAAGATTTGGGTTATCTGCTCTCTCCTCACACCCTCTCCCATTGCTCCTGCAGGCCCAGGCTCGCTGTCATAGGATCGGCCAGAGCAAAGCAGTGAAGGTGTACCGGCTGATCACCCGCAACTCATATGAGAGGGAGATGTTCGATAAGGCCAGTCTGAAGCTAGGCCTCGACAAAGCTGTCCTGCAGTCCATGAGTGGCCGGGAGAACAACGTCAATGGGGTGAGCACTGAGGAGAGAGACAAATGGCTGCCAATGCATCTCTCTTGCAAGAGTAGGCCTTCCCTATCCACATGGTTGTACAAATTAAACTGTGAGTTTGACTAGGCAGGGGACAGTGATGGATGGAACATGTTCTGGAGCTCAATGACTGGTGATGTTCCCCACCCCTTCCTGAACTGTGTTAGTGGCTTGTGCGGAGAAGTGGAGAGGAAGTCAGGAAGGTTTAAGAGAGACGTCAGGGATATGATTTTGACACAGAGAGTGGTGAGTGCCTGTAATACATTACTGGTTGTGGTGGTGGAGGCTGGTTAAATAGGGACAGTTTTAAAAATAAAACTCTTGGACAGGCACTTGGATGTAAGAAGAATAGAGGGTATGGTGTGAGGGAGGAAAGGTTGAGATTGTTGTGAAGTAGATTTACGTAGGTTGGCACTGCATAGTGGGCTGAAGGATCTGAACTGTGCTGGAATCTCTGGAAGGTTGGAAGGCTGAGGCGAGACATGATGAAGATTTGAAAAATGATGAGGGGTGACGATAGGGAGGACAGTTAGAATCTTTTCCCCAGGGAAAACCTCACCCACCGGAGGATGAGTGTCCAAGGTTGGGCAGGGAGAGCTTATGGGAAATGTGGGGGTAAGTTTTTACACTGTGGGTCTGGAATGAGCAGCCAGTGGGGTGGAGGTGGGGGTGCAGGAGGAGGAGGGTCACAGAATGGAGGGGACTGTTGGATGAGAGACGGAAGACCCTGGGACGGGGGAGGGGAGGACCCTGGGACGGGGGAGGGAGAGTGGGGGAAATAACAGTCGATTTGAAGCAGCTTTCAAACAGACCCCTTCAGCCTGCAGTGAGTGGAGGGTTACAGGTCATGTGCAGGTAGCAGGGGGTCAGATTGATTTGGGCATCGGGGCTGACACAAACATGTGGGCCAAAGGGCCTGTTCAGGCACTGGACTGTTCTGCCTTCAATAGATGGAAACATGTTGGTTCCTGAGGGGTGCAAACAGGATGGGTGTGGAGGGGATGGAACATCCTGAGAATCTCTTCATCTCTGCACAGGTCACCCCTCATCCATGGGATGTGAGGAAGGGAACAAGGTTTCTCCAAATCATTCCAGGGTCGACAAGTTTTGATCAAGCTTGCTTCCCCCTACGACAAGATCCCGCCGTGGACTCAGCTCCCCCTCACCCTTTGTTCTCCCTCTCTTCAAACATCTCTCCGTGTCTCTAACACGCCTCTCCTGCTTCCTCGGGTAGAGGATTCCCCAGACTCGCTCTTCTCTAGAAGAAGCAGCCCCTCCTCAAAATGTGGTGTAGCCAAGTTTGCGGATGACACCAAATTGAGTGGAAGAGCAAATTGTAATGAGGATGTGGAGAGTCTGCAGAGGGATATAGTTAAGCTGGATGAGTGGGCAAAGGTCTGGCAGATGGAGTACAATGTTAGTAAGTGTGAGGTTATCCACTTTGGCAAGAAAAATAAAAGAGCTGAATATTATTTAAAGGGTGAAAAACTATAGCATGCTGTTGTGCAGAGGGACTTGGGAGTGCTTGTGCATGAATCGCAAAAAGTTAGGTTGCAGGTGCAGCAGGTTATTAAGAAGGCAAATGGAATGTTGGCCTTCATCGCTAGAGGAATTGAATTCAGGAGTAGGGAGGTAATGTTGCAACTGTATAAGGTACTGGTGAGTCCACATCTGGAGTACTGTGTCCAGTTCTGGTCTCCATATTTGAGGAAGGATATACTGGCTTTGGAGATGGTCCAGAGGAGGTTTACTAGGTTGATCCCTGGGATGAAGGGGTTGACTTATGATGAAAGATTAAATCATCTAGGATTGTATTCGCTCAAGTTCAGAAGAATGAGAGGAGATCTTATAGAAACATATAGGATTATGAAGGGTATGGATAGGATAGATGTAGGAAGGTTTTTTGAGCTGGCCGGGGAAACTAAAACGAGAGGACACAGTCTCAAGATTCGGGGCAGTAGATTTAGGACAGAGATGATGAAAAATAGTTTTCCCCAGAGAGTAGTGAATGTTTGGAATTCTCTAACCAGGGAAGTGGTTGAGGCTGCCTCATTAAACATATTTAAAATTCGGTTAGATAAATTTTTACATGATAGAGGAATTAGGGGATATGGGGAGAAGGAAGGTAGGTGGAGTTAGGTCATAAATTAGATCAGCCATGATCGTATTGAATGGCGGAGCAGGCTCGATGGGCCATTTTTGGCCTACTCCTGTTCCTACTTCCTATGTTCTTCCCATATCTCAAGACCAGGTTTCCTGGGTCCAGTCAGCAAGCCTCTCTGTTGCCCACCTACTCAGTCGAACTGTCATCATCTCTGCAGATCCAGCAGTTCTCCAAGAAGGAGATTGAGGACCTGCTGCGTAAAGGGGCATACGGAGCCATCATGGACGAGGAGGACGAGGGCTCCAAATTCTGTGAGGAGGACATCGACCAAATTCTCTCACGCCGGACCACCACCATCACCATTGAGACCGAGGGCAAGGGCTCCACCTTCGCCAAGGTGAGGTCACAGAGGGTTCTTCCCAGACATGTCTATACTGAACACAATGCCCATGTCAAACTGATGGTGATGAGTTTACTGTCATGCACAGCGCACAGTGTACACATGCACCACAATTCTGAGTTGCTGCAGCCCAACAGGTTCTTGTAAGAAAAACTAATAATAAACTAATTAGAACAGAGAACGTTCCAACACAGTCCACGATGTTGTGCCGACCTATGTAAACCTTTTCATCAACAATCTCACTTCCATCTCCAACCTCCTGTTCACTACATACATTGATATGAAGTGTTGTCTCAAGAAGGAAGCTAACGTCATAAAGGATCCCCATCACCCTGGTCATAACTTCTTCTCACTGCCCCCTTTGAGCACAAGGTGCTAATACCTGAAGACCAGCACCTCCTGGTTCAAGAATTTTCTGTCCAATAGCCCTCAGACTCTTGAACCTTCCCATTCTACCCTGAACCCTAGACCGCCCCCGCCCCCCCCCCCCCACAAAACATCTGAGAAGCCATTTGTTGACTTGCGTGATCTGCATCTGGGAACATTCCTCCTTCTGTCCTTTCTATTTGTTCCCCCTTTAGCTCACGGGTGATGACTTAATGTATGCTGTTATAGCCAGAGGATCTGGCAAACGTGTGGGAATTCCGTACCACTGACCATTGTACTTGACAGTGAGCTACCAAACCCATGTGTATCATAAGGCCTCTACCTGAGTAACATCCTTCCCCCTGCTACCCCTGCCTCCGTTTCTAGCTGCTTCCGGATCCGAAAAGTGTCCTCACGTCTGCCCACCTCCTGTGTTGCAGGCGAGCTTCGTGGCCACAGGCAACAGGACAGACATTTCTTTGGATGATCCCAACTTCTGGCAGAAGTGGGCGAAGAAAGCAGACATCGATCTGGATGTGGTCAACCGCAGGGTAAAGTTCAGTTCCAGGGGCAGGTGCAGGCCCGTCCCAGGGTCCTCTCCCTCCCCCGTCCCAGGGTCCTCTCCCTCCCCCGTCCCAGGGTCCTCTCCCTCCCCCGTCCCAGGGTCCTCTCCCTCCCCCGTCCCAGGGTCCTCTCCCTCCCCCGTCCCAGGGTCCTCTCCCTCCCCCGTCCCAGGGTCCTCTCCCTCCCCCGTCCCAGGGTCCTCTCCCTCCCCCGTCCCAGGGTCCTCTCCCTCCCCCGTCCCAGGGTCCTCTCCCTCCCCCGTCCCAGGGTCCTCTCCCTCCCCCGTCCCAGGGTCCTCTCCCTCCCCCGTCCCAGGGTCCTCTCCCTCCCCCGTCCCAGGGTCCTCTCCCTCCCCCGTCCCAGGGTCCTCTCCCTCCCCCGTCCCAGGGTCCTCTCCCTCCCCCGTCCCAGGGTCCTCTCCCTCCCCCGTCCCAGGGTCCTCTCCCTCCCCCGTCCCAGGGTCCTCTCCCTCCCCCGTCCCAGGGTCCTCTCCCTCCCCCGTCCCAGGGTCCTCTCCCTCCCCGTCCCAGGGTCCTCTCCCTCCCCCGTCCCAGGGTCCTCTCCCTCCCCCGTCCCAGGGTCCTCTCCCTCCCCCGTCCCAGGGTCCTCTCCCTCCCCCGTCCCAGGGTCCTCTCCCTCCCCCGTCCCAGGGTCCTCTCCCTCCCCCGTCCCAGGGTCCTCTCCCTCCCCCGTCCCAGGGTCCTCTCCCTCCCCCCATCCAACAGTCCCCACCATTCTGTGACCCTCCTCCCTCCTGCACCTGCACCTCCATCCCCCTCCCACTGTCCTGCACTCTCTATTTTCTGCTGTTGGAGGCCAAACTTTCAGCTCCCTGGTTCATTTAACCTTTCCCCCTCCTCTTCAAACTTGGTACATCCTCTTACAACTGTACGAGATGTGGTTATGATCACACATGGAGAGTCAGGGGCATTTCTGGTCACCCACCTACAGGAAAAACGTCCTCAAGTTGGAAGGGATGCATAGGGGATTCCCTGGAATATTCCCAGGATTGGAGGGACTGGTCAGACTGGGACTTTTCTCCCTGGAGTGTAGGAGGCTGAGGGGTAAGTCTGGTTTATAAAGCCCATGAAGGGGTGTGGATAAGGTTGGCAGTCACCTTCTCTTTTGGAGACTAAAACTGGAGAGCATAGGGTTAAGATGAGAGGGAGAGAGATATAAAGGAGACCTGAGGGGCACCTTTTTCATGCAGAGGATGATATGTGTGTAGGACATATCCAGCTGTTGGAGGAAAGAATCGAGTGGGATAGTTGGAAGATGTGGACAGTTAGAAGGAGGAAAAGGCTGAGAAGGAGACGGACCAATCACAGGCCTGCTGGGACAGCAGGGAGCATTGTGCTGAAGGGCTTGTTCCAGGATATGACTCTGATCTCGTCCCCAACCTGTCTCCCCAACATCCCCTACAGCAGTACTGATATCCTGACTCAAGAGAGGACTGACTGGCTGGGGAGAGGGTTGGATCTGGAGATGAGGGACTCAGCACACAAATGGAGATGAAGTTGCCTGGGATGAGACTCATTGAGGTTCGAAGGGAAGAGGGGGAGCTTCACATAGATGTTTGAAACAATGGGAGGGATAGGTTACGTAGAAGCAGGAAGATTGTTCCCACTGGTGGGTGGGTCCAGAACTGGGGTCATGGCCTCCAGGTTCAGGAAGTCTGGGTCAGAGATGAGGAGGGACATGGAGAGATGTCTGAAGAACAGGGGAACAGAGAGTGAGGGGGTGCTAAGTCAACGGCAGGATCAACCTCAACCATGGCCTCATCTACTCCTGCTCCAGTTTGGGATGAGAGACTTTTGCAGTCCTTATATTGTCATGGCGACCTTAACTCTCTGCAAGGTGATGAGCTCTGACCCCATCCTGACCCACAGAATAACCTGGTAATCGACACTCCACGAGTCCGTAAACAGACCCGCCCCTTCAACACGACCAAGGATGAGGATGTGGACTTCTCAGAAATGGACAGTGAGAGTGATGAGCGGCCGCGGGCACGCAGGTCCCACGAGCGCAGGCATGGCTATGGGCGCACCGAGTGTTTCAGGGTGGAGAAGAACTTGCTCGTATATGGGTGAGTAAGGGACACGGTTAGCTCAGAATGCGCGGTGATTCTCGAATGCATGGTGGATTTGGCCTGTGCCGAGATCCTTTTAGTGGGATTGCTCTGTGCCACGCCCTTCTCGGTGGGATCGCATCACACAGTAACGCTCTCGCTAATCCTCTGCAGCTGGGGCCGTTGGAAGGACATTCTGGCTCATGGGCGATTCAAGCGGAGGATGTCAGAGCGAGATGTGGAGGTGATCTGCCGCACCATCCTGGTCTACTGCCTGCTCCACTACCGTGGTGACGAGAAGATCAAGGGCTTCATCTGGGACCTCATCACCCCAACCGAGAATGGGCAGACCAAGGAGCTGCAGAACCACTCTGGTACTCATTTCACCCCAAACCCATTCTCAAGTCAGTACTGTCTCCTTGATCAGTTCCATCCTGATATCCCTGGGTCAGACCACACTGGGAGAATCATGCACACAGTTCCATCTCCATATGCCTGGGACAGACTATACCAGGCAAACCGTGCACAGTTTCCATCTCCATATCCCTGGAGCAGGCCACACCGGAAGCACCGTGCACAAGTTCCGTCTCTGTATACCTGGGTCAGTTCAGATTGGGAGAGGCGTATGTCCAAGTCCGAAAGAGAGTCGTTGTTTGGTTTCTTGATAAAAAGCTGAATAAGACAAATTTTTATAGATCACTTTTATAGATTTTCTATTTACCTGCCCATCCTCTGCCACCTCACTGGCCCCTCCCACTTATCCTGTAGCGGGAACAGTTCTCTGATGCAATTTCTCTCTCTCTCCCAGGGTTATCGGCCCCGGTCCCACGGGGGCGGAAGGGGAAGAAGATGAAGAGCCAGAGCAGTGGGTTTGACGTTCAGAAGGCCGACTGGATCCGCAAGTGTAACCCTGAGGTGCTGCTGCAGGACGACAGCTACAAGAAGCACCTCAAACACCACTGCAACAAGTAGGGAACAGGAGGGGAGGGGGAGGGAGATGAGATGAGAAGGGGAGCAGGGAGGACCCCCCCCCCTGCGGGGTTGTCAGAGCAGCAAGAACCCCCTCACTGCGGGAGATAACACAGGGAGACCTCGCTCACAATGTGGGGTAGGGGGCAGGGGACGTACCTCACTGAGAAAGGGGCCGCCGGGAGACCCCCATCACTGTGATGGAGGGTAGGCAGTGAGACACCCTCACTGGGATGGGGTGCAGTGAGGAGGCTCAGGGAGACCCCTCTCTGTGGAGCAGGGGAAGAGAGCCCTCATTGATGCTGGGTAGGGGGGAGTGGGTGACCCTGTGGGCAGGGTATCACACCCTCACCCCATGCATTCATCTTCCCAGGGTGCTGCTGAGGGTGCGGATGTTGTACTACCTGAAGCAGGAGGTGATCGGAGATCAGTCGGATCAGGTGCTGGACGGGGCAGAGATCAAGTGAGTTCCTCCCCCCCACCCCACCACCACATTCCACAAGCCCTGCCACGAAGGCTCCTCATGATATAACCTTCCGCAGAGATCAGTCCCCGGTGACCCCTCCCCTCTCTCTGAGTCTCCCCCCCCCCCCCCACACTCTTCACTTCTCCTTAACAATTCATTCCCCTCTCTCTTACCCCCAATCCACCTCTCTTACCCCTTCACACTCTTCTCTCTCACTCGCCCATTTCACCTTTTTCTTACCCACCCACACTCCCCTTTTTCTAACCACCTCCCTCCCTTCTCCCCTTCCTGCCCTCCCATCCCCCTCTGTACCTGCCCTCCCTCTCCCACGTGAACCCTCTCCTTCCCTGTATACCTCTTCCCCCTCACGTGTTCCCTCCCTCCCCACCCATGCGCCCCCTACCTACACACCACCCTCCCTCCCTGCCCATGCCCCCTCCCTAACCCCTGCCTGCATTATCCCTAACCCCCTGTGGATCCCCACCACACCAACCCCCCCCCCCCAGCATGCCCTCTCTCCACTCCCGTATACCCTTTCTCGGCACCCCCCAACATCCTCACCGCCGCGTGTCCCACTGTGCCCCCACTCACCCGTCTCATCCTCTGGCCTCTCCCCAGTGAGGTGGATGTCTGGATCCCGGAAGTGGATGGGATGGAGATCCCAGCTGAGTGGTGGGACCTGGAGGCTGATAAGTCACTGCTGATTGGGGTCTTCAAACACGGTGAGTAATCCCCCTCTGCTTCCCATCCTCTCACCTCTCGTCCCAGCACCACTCAGTCTTTGTAATCCACACTGGTCCCACAGCCCTACCAATCTCTGATGCAAACTCTGTCCAGCTGTGCCTTTGGGGGACGTGCTTGAGCTCCTACTACTTACTGTCGCTCCCTGTCCTGTTTTTTATTTTCTCCCCACCCCACCACCATTGATGCTCAGCTCCCAACATCCCCCCCATCACTGAAGGAGGCACAGGAGCCAGGAGTAAAAGCCGGGCCAATGGAAAGGGAAGGATAGAAGGGGGAGTGGGAGGGCGGGGTAGGATGTGGGGGGCAGGGATGGGATGGGGATGGGGAAGTACATGGATGGGGGGCAGGGGAGGGGGAATGAGGGTACTAGATTGGGGAGAGTGGAGAGGGAAAGTATGGAGGGGACCAGAGGGGAGAGGACAGGGATGGAGGGAACTAGAGGGGGATGGAGGGAGCTAGAAAGAGAGGGCAGGGATAGGGTAGCTGGAGGGGTGAGAGTGGGGATGAGAGGGAGGAGGGCAGGGGTGGTGTCGAGAGAGGGGAGAACAGGGATGGAGGGGACTAAAGGGAAAGGGTGAGGATGGATGGAACTACAGGGTGGGGATGGAGGGAACAATAGAGATGGGGGATGTATGGAGGGGATGAGTGGGGAGAGGGTGGAAATGGAGGGAACGAGAGGGTTAGTGCAGGGATGGAGAACATATAGGTCAAGTTCCACAGGAGGATGAGTGCACAGGGAGCGGTGAGGGGGTTTGTAGGGAGAGGGTAAGTGAGTGTGCATGGGGAGAGGTTGGAGCGCAGCTTGTGGGGAGGATGGGTTAAGGGTGCAGTTCTGACATTTTTCCTCTTTCCTTCTCCATCAGGCTACGAGAAGTACAACACCATGCGTGCTGACCCTGCCCTCAGCTTCTTGCAGCAGGTTGGGCGTCCCGATGACAAGGCCATCGCTGCTGAGCAGAGGGGCACTGATGTCTTCGGGGACCTGGCTGACAGGTAGGAACAAATTGCATGGCCCTGCTCAAAGATCCCGATACCCTGCTGCCTCCACTTTTCCCCCACCTTCTCCCTCATTCTGCTCCTTCAACACCCCCTAGCCACTCCCGCCCCCCTCCCTAGCCACTCCCGCCCCCCTCCCTAGCCACTCCCGCCCCCCCTCCCTAGCCACTCCCGCCCCCTCCCTAGCCACTCCCGCCCCCTCCCTAGCCACTCCCGCCCCCTCCACTAGCCACTCCCGCCCCCTCCACTAGCCACTCCCGCCCCCCTCCCTAGCCACTCCCGCCCCCCTCCCTAGCCACTCCCGCCCCCCTCCCTAGCCACCCCCCTTACCTAGCCACTCCCCCCTCCCTAGCCACTCCCGCCCCCCTCCCTAGCCACTCCCGCCCCCCTCCCTAGCCACTCCCGCCCCCTCCCTAGCCACTCCCGCCCCCCTCCCTAGCCACTCCCGCCCCCCTCCCTAGCCACTCCCGCCCCCCTCCCTAGCCACTCCCGCCCCCCTCCCTAGCCACTCCCGCCCCCCTCCCTAGCCACTCCCGCCCCCCTCCCTAGCCACTCCCGCCCCCCTCCCTAGCCACTCCCGCCCCCTCCCTAGCCACTCCCGCCCCCCTCCCTAGCCACTCCCGCCCCCCTCCCTAGCCACTCCCGCCCCCCTCCCTAGCCACTCCCGCCCCCCTCCCTAGCCACTCCCGCCCCCCTCCCTAGCCACTCCCGCCCCCCTCCCTAGCCACTCCCGCCCCCCCTCCCTAGCCACTCCTGCCCCCCTCCCTAGCCACTCCTGCCCCCCTCCTAGCCACTCCCGCCCCCCTCCCTAGCCACTCCCTCCCCCCTCCCTAGCCACTCCCGCCCCCCCCTCCCTAGCCACTCCCGCCCCCCCTCCCTAGCCACTCCCGCCCCCCCTCCCTAGCCACTCCCGCCCCCCTCCCTAGCCACTCCCGCCCCCCCTCCCTAGCCACTCCCGCCCCCCCTCCCTAGCCACTCCCGCCCCCCCTCCCTAGCCACTCCCGCCCCCCTCCCTAGCCACTCCTGCCCCCCTCCCTAGCCACTCCCGCCCCCCTCCCTAGCCACTCCCGCCCCCCTCCCTAGCCACTCCCGCCCCCCTCCCTAGCCACTCCCGCCCCCTCCCTAGCCACTCCCGCCCCCCTCCCTAGCCACTCCCGCCCCCCTCCCTAGCCACTCCCGCCCCCTCCCTAGCCACTCCCGCCCCCCTCCCTAGCCACTCCCGCCCCCCTCCCTAGCCACTCCAGCCCCCCTCCCTAGCCACTCCCGCCCCCCAGCCTCCCTCCCTCCAAGCCTCTTCCCTACCAAATCTTCCCCTCTACCTCCCATGCACCCCCCACCATCTTGAGCCCCCAAGGAACCCCCATCTCGCGCCCCTGAGCCACTGCGCACTCCCAAGCAGCCCACCCACCCCCCCCCTGCTTCGAGCCCCTGAACACCCTCTCTCTCTCTCTCTTCCCCCCCCCCCCCCCCCGATTCTCACTCCTGACCCCTCTCCCTCTCCAACCGCTTTCCCATCTCTCACACCCTGCTTTCCCCAATTGGAATTAGGCTGAATTCTGTGTTTTTTCTTCTAGTGGTGATTTTGAGAGGGACTTGGAGGATCCAGAATACAAGCCCATCCTTCTCGGGAGGGAACACCGTGATGATGACGTGAGTTCTGGTCTTAAACCCAGCCTGTGAGGGTGGTGCAGTTACGGTTGGCGGCGGAGGGAACAATTGTTAGTGCAAGGAGACTCACACAGGATTCTCACAGAGGGAAGGAGGGACCCCATTCAATGTCCAGGTATCCTACTGAGGGAGACAAGGTCAGTGTACAGATATCCCCTATTCCCTTGAGAGAGAGGAACTGAGAGTCACCGATCAGTGTACAGGTATACCACTGAGATGGGGTCTGAGAGACACCATTCAATATCTCCCTTATACCCATGCACCCACCATACTCATCCTCTCCCCACCCACCCCTTACCCTCTCCCCCTTCATTCCACACACCCTCCCATCTCACCCCAAGCACTCTTTTCTTTCCCCCTCTCCTCAAGCACTCACCCCTCTCCCCGTATGCCATCTCCCCTCTCCCACTCACCAGCCTCTCCTTTTTGCATTTCCCCCTTTCATAGCCAATCTCTTTCCCTGTCACCATTCTCTCTCCTCCCTCTCCACACACCCTCCTCCTGTTTCCCCTCTCCCCTATATCTTCCCTTGCCCCCCTTCTCCTGCCTCTCTCTCCGTGCGATCTCCTTCAGTTTAAAGGCTGCCTCACATTGCCGACTTCTTCAGTCCCCTCTCTCTGCCGCCTCCATCTTCTGCTGCTCCTGCTTGTAGCTGCGCTGATAGGCGGTGACCAGGTGCCTAAGACGAGCCACAGGTCAGTGTGGTGACATCCCCCCCAAGAAGCCAGTAATTGTACAGGTAAACCTGTGAAGGTGCATTGATATCCACCCTGAGGGAGGCGGGCAACTATTTGCAAGAGGAAATGTGTGTTGGATCCGCCTATGATGAGTAGCCATGCTAATACTGATACACAGGTGTGACTGAACTGTCGGCCATATGTATGTGAGTTGACTGAAACTTCTCGACACAGGTGTGTGGAGAACTGAGGCGATCCTTGGCTATGTGGGTGATGAAAAAAACCCCCCCCCCCAGGATGGATCCTATCTGTAATGGTTGGCCTCGCTTTACCTCTTTCCACAGGCTGATGGAATGACCATGGATGAAGATATCTTGGTCGATGGTGAAGATGGTGATGGACGCAAAGATGCCCTCTTCAGTGAGTTGTTCCCACAGATCAGGTCCCACAATGATCCCACTGCCCTGCTCTCTCCCCACATCCCAGATCAGTCCCCACACTGATCCAACTCCCTGCTCTCTCCCCTCCAACCAGATCCCACATGGATCCTATTGCCCAGCTCTCTTCCACAGACCAGTCCCCACACAGATCCCATTACCCTGCTCTCTCCCCACAGCCAGGCCAATCCCCATCCTGATCCCACATCCCAGATCAATCTCCACACTAATCCCACTCTCTCCCCACAGGTCAGATCAATCCCATACTGATCTCACTGTCCTGTTCTCTCCTCCCGAACCAGTCCCCACACTGTCCTGCCCTCTTGCAACCCACCCCACTGATTCTGCTCTCTGCCCCCTCTCCTTACTGTTTTGGGGTCTGTCCTGCACCCACCTCTGACCTTTTGCCTATGCCCCCCTGCAGGTGTGGGTCTGTCCAACCTGAGCAGGTCATGGCCACCTCCATCAGTACTTACGGCTCGTCTAAGGCGCCTGGTCACCGCCTATCAGCGCAGCTACAAGCAGGAGCAGCAGAAGATGGAGGCGGCAGAGAGAGGGGACCGAAGAAGGCGGCGGTGTGAGGCAGCCTTTAAACTGAAGGAGATCGCACGGAGAGAGAGGCAGCAGAAGTAAGGGGTGCAAGGGAAGATGTAGGGGAGGGGGGAAACAGGAGGATGGTGTGTGGAGAGGGAGGAGAGAGAATGGTGACAGGGAAAGAGATTGGCTATGAAAGGGGGAATTGCAAAAAGGAGAGGCTAGTGAGTGGAAGAGGGGAGATGGCATATGGGGAGAGGGGTGAGTGCTTGAGGAGAGGAGGAAAGTGAAGAGTGCTTGGGGTGAGATGGAGGGTGTGTGGAGTGAGGGGGAGATGGGAGAGTGTGTGGAGTGAGGGGGAGATGGGAGAGTGTGTGGAGTGAGGGGGAGATGGGAGAGTGTGGAGTGAGGGGGAGATGGGAGGGTGCAAGGGAGAGGGTAAGGGCGTGGGTGGGGAGAGGATGAGGGTGGTGGGTGCATGGGGATAAGGGAGATACGGGAGGTGCAGGGGGAGAAAGTGTTTGAGGAGAGGGATGTTAGTGTATCTGTGAGCAGGGCACCCCCTCGCTGATCCCTGACCCCTCCCCAGTCTAGTTCCTTGCAATGCTGACCCCTCCCCAGTCTGGACACACACAACGCTGGACCCCTGAACCTATCTAAGTCTGGGGCCACATAATGCACACAGCTCTCCATTCTCAAGTGACTTACAACCTTCCCCCTCCTCCCAGATGGACGGGACGGGAGGAGACGGACTTCTACCGCGTGGTGTCAACCTTCGGTGTGGAGTTTGACCCCCAGACCCGGCTATACCAATGGGACCGATTCCGTGCCATCGCCCGGCTGCACCGTAAGAGTGACCGTACACTGACCCGATACCTGCAGACCTTCATGGCCATGTGTCGGCGCGTTTGTGGTCTACCCCTGGAAGAGGGTGAAGGTGAGAGGGGGTGCTTCCCTAGGGGAAGGGGGGAGACACAAGGGGTCTTCCCCTGGGGAGGGAGGGAGGATATGGGAGGAAAGTGGTGTCTGAGATAGATTTTGTGGGGGTGGGACCTGTGTATTAGTGTTGTTGACTGCTTTCTCATTTTTCCCCTTCCCCTCTCTCCGTGGCACACCCCTTCCTTCCTCCCTCCTGACCCTGTCCCACCCACAACCCCTCCCGTCCTGCCCCATCCCTCCCTCCCTCCCTCCCTGCCCCATCCCTCCCCTTCTTTCCTTCCACGCCACCTTTCTCCTCTCCCTCCCCTTGCCTCCTCCACTTCCCCCCCCAACCTACCCACTACTGTTTCCTACTCTCCACCCCTTCTCCCCATCCCCCCCAGAGTATCCGGACAGTAGCCTGCTGGTGAGACAGGTGACGGAGGAGCGGGCAAGCCGCACCCTGTACCGCATCGAGCTGCTGCGCAAGGTGCGGGAGCAGGTGTTGCCCCACCCCCAGCTGCAGGAGCACCTGCGTCTATGCCCACCCTCACCTGAGCTGCCGGGCTGGTGGGAGAGCGGCCGCCATGACCTGGAGCTGCTGCAGGGGGCAGCCTGGCATGGGATCAATCGCACCGACGCCCATCTCCTCTCCGACCCCCGCCTCTCCTTCCGGGCCCACCTTCAGGCCCAGCTCCCTGGCTCCCTGTGCTCCACCCCCGCCCACTCCCCCTCACCCCTACGTCTGCCCCCCTGCTGCCTGGGCGCCAGCCCTTGCCCACCCCCCTCCCTTCCTGACCGGGAATCTGACTCCGAACTGGACAAGTCTTCCCTGGGCGACTCCTGCCCCAGCTCCTCGGAGGAGAGCGATGGCGAGAAGGACCCTGACGGCAAGCAGTGTGAGTGGGCCATCTCCTGAGGCGACGTGTCAGGGATCACAAGGGTGGGGGTGGGGTCTGCAGAGGTGGGACAGGGTGCTGGGACAGGTCAGGGGGCACTGGGATAGTTTAGAGGGAGATGGGTGTAGATATAGCAAAGGTTCAGAGGGAGTCAGGTCCAGGGATGGGCCGAAGAAAAATTTGGCGGGTTGGGGAACCTGACAGGCAGGAGGCAGGAAGGAGTTTGGCTAAAGGGCTGCCATCTCGCGATCAAATGGCTGACACCACCTGCCCTTGTTAATCCTCTTTTATCCTGTAGCCGAGGTTCTGTCACGTTCAAAGACCTATGATGAGGAAAGCATGATCTCCCTCAACACGTCCCGGGACGAGACGCAGGATGGATTCCTCAACGATGAGATGGAACCCGGTCTGGGTGATATCCTGCAGGACAAGCAGCGCCTCCCCTCTCATGGCTGGCCCAAGGTAGGACCCATCCCTTCAATTCCCTCTGATGTGTAGTCTGTGGGAAGTGATCATAATATGGACGCAAGGAAAAATTATCATAATATGGCTGTGTGTATGAGTGATCATAATATGGTCATGGGGAAGAGTAGTCACAATATCACCATGGCCTCGAATGGAAAGGGTGGTCATGTGAGCACATGGGGCTGGCGTACGTTCAGAAGTCAGATGGCTGCATGGAAGGGCCTGTGTATGCACCCTTTCGCCCTCCAGTTCCTTCATCCCAACAAGAGGGGGGTGGGGAGAGGAGAGCGTTCGGGGCGTGATGGGTCTTGCACTATTCTGGGTAGCAGGCAATGTGGATGGAGCATGCAAAGGGGTGAAGGAAGGTATGCTGAGCTGCAATCACCACCGTCTGCGGCTTCTCCTGATTGCGGACACAGCAGCTCCTGTCCCATGCTTGGATGTTCTTGGTGGAGCCTCTGCAGATGAAAGGACAGGGATGCACACTGAACCCCAGCTTTCCCAGGTCTCCCATGATGTTCCAGTGGGGACTTGTGACTGCGGAATCAGGCAATGGATCCCTCACCGCCCCAACCACACACTCCTCATGTCTGGAAGAAAATTCACATGGA